>NC_048580.1:62454627-62584627 GCF_013265735.2 Oncorhynchus mykiss
ATGATCTTTATGGCCTTCCTGTAACATCGGGTGGTGTAGGTGTCCTGGAGGGCAGGTAGTTTGCCCCCGGTGATGCGTTGTGCAGACCTCACTACCCTCTGGAAAGCCTTACGGTTGTGGGCGGAGCAGTTGCCGTACCAGGCGGTGATACAGCCCGCCAGGATGCTCTCGATTGTGCATCTGTAGAAGTTTGTGAGTGCTTTTGGTGACAAACCGAATTTCTTCAGCCTCCTGAGGTTGAAGAGGCGCTGCTGCGCCTTCTTCACGATGCTGTCTGTGTGAGTGGACCAATTCAGTTTGTCTGTGATGTGTATGCCGAGGAACTTAAAACTTTCTACCCTCTCCACTACTGTTCCATCGATGTGGATAGGGTGGTGTTCCCTCTGCTGTTTCCTGAAGTCCACAATCATCTCCTTAGTTTTGTTGACGTTGAGTGTGAGGTTATTTTCCTGACACCACACTCCGAGGGCCCTCACCTCCTCCCTGTAGGCCGTCTCGTCGTTGTTGGTAATCAAGCCTACCACTGTAGTGTCGTCCGCAAACTTGATGATTGAGTTGGAGGCGTGCATGGCCACGCAGTCGTGGGTGAACAGGGAGTACAGGAGAGGGCTTAGAACGCACCCTTGTGGGGCCCCAGTGTTGAGGATCAGCTGGGTGGAGATGTTGTTACCTACCCACATCACCTGGGGGCGGCCCGTCAGGAAGTCCAGTACCCATTTGCCCAGGGCGGGGTCGAGACCCAGGGTCTCGAGCTTGATGACGAGCTTGGAGGGTACTATGGTGTTAAATGCTGAGCTGTAGTCGATGAACAGCATTCTAACGTAGGTATTCCTCTTCTCCAGATGGGTTAGGGCAGTGTGCAGTGTGGTTGAGATGACAGCCACTACCCCTAGTGAGCGTGGTGGACAGGGATGGAGGATGGGTATAAGCATCTGTGTCTGATTCCAAAGGTTTCAAGTTTGAATCCAGCGACAAAGATATCCCAAACCTAAACCCTTACCTCAACCATTCAGTTAATGTCTAAACTTAACCCTTACCTTAACCATTCAGTTAATGCCTAACCTTAACATTTTGGAGTTAATCCCTAAACTTAACCTTAAAAATTCTGAGTTAATGTCTAAACTTAACCTTAAAACTTCTTATGGCTGGGGGCAGTATTGAGTAGCTTGGATGAATAAGGTGCCCAGAGTAAACTGCCTGCTACTCAGGCCCAGAAGCTAAGATATGCATATTATTAGTAGATTTGGATAGAAAACACTCAAGTTGCTAAAACAGTTTGAATGATGTCTGTGAGTATAACAGAACTCATATGGCAGGCAAAAACCTGAGAAAAAAATCCAACCAGGATTCCACTAGATGTCAACAGTCTTTAGAACCTTGTTTGAGGCTTCTACTGTGAAGGAGGAGACAATAAGAGCTGATTGAGTAAGAGGTCTGGCAGAATGTCATGAGCTCAGTCAGGTAGCTGCGTTCTATTGCATTTCTAAAGACAAAGGAATTCTCCAGTTGAAACATTATTGAAGATTTATTTTAAAACATCCTAAAGATTGATTCTATACATCGTTTGACATGTTTCTACCAACTGTAACGGAACTTTTTGACTTTTCGTCTGGCCTGCACGTCGTGAATATTGATTTGTGAACTAAACGCGCAAACAAAAAGGAGGTATTTGGACATAACTGATGGACTTTATCAAACAAAACAAACATTTATTGTGGAACTGTGATTCCTGGGAGTGCATTCTGATGAAGATCATCAAAGGTAAGTGAATATTTATAATGCTATTTCTGACTTCTGTTGACTCCACAACATGGCGGGTATCTGTTGGGCTTGTTTTTATGTCTGAGCGCCGTACTCAGATTATAGCATGGTGTGCTTTTTCCGTAAAGTTATTTTGAAATCTGACACAGCGGTTGCATTAAGGAGAAGCTTATCTAAAGTTCCATGCATAACACTTGTATCTTTTATCAATGTTTATTATGAGTATTTCTGTAAATTGATGTGGCTCTCTGCAAAATCACCGGATGTTTTGGAAGCAAAACATTACTGAACATAGCACGCCAATGTAAACTCAGATCTTTGGATATAAATATGAACTTTATCGAACAAAACATACATGTATTGTGTAACATGAAGTCCTATGATTGTCATCTGATGAAGATCATCAAAGGTTAGTGATTAATTTTATCTCCATTTCTGCGTTTTGTGACTCCTCTCTTTGGCTGGAAAAATGGCTGTGTTTTTCTGTGACTAGGTACTGACCTAACATAATCATTTGGTGTGCTTTCGTCGTAAAGCCTTTTTGAAATCGGACACGGTGGTGGGATTAACAACAAGTTTATCTTTAAAATGGTGTAAAATACTTGTATGTTTGAGGAATTTTAATTATGAGATTTCTGTTGTTTGAATTTGGTGCCCTGCACTTTCACTGGCTGTTGTCATATCGATCCCGTTAGCGGGATCTCAGCCATAAGAAGTTAAACACTTTGAACATTGACGTTTGAGCAACATGGATGAACGTCTAATTCTGATGTGAGACTGTGAGAGCTAGTTGGACATGCATAAACACACACACGCCCTGGACCATGTGTATTACAAGGCAAGGGAGGAATATTGCTCAAACCAGGTTTTACTTCTTCCTCTGTAAAGATATGGGTAGATCCATACTACTAGAGAAGCAGGGATGAGGGTGTGATACAAGATTTGTAAAATAGGCCAGAGAGCCAGACAGACATTATCCACATTCACTGTCCTAAGATATACATACAGTATATTTCGGTGGAGGCTGCTGAGGGGTGGATAGCTCATAATAATGGCTGGAAGGGAGTCATCAGAATGGTACAAAAAAACATAAAAGAGGTGGTTTCCATGTGTTTGATACCATTTCATT
Source organism: Oncorhynchus mykiss (assembly GCF_013265735.2). Classification (NCBI taxonomy): domain Eukaryota; kingdom Metazoa; phylum Chordata; class Actinopteri; order Salmoniformes; family Salmonidae; genus Oncorhynchus; species Oncorhynchus mykiss. The sequence continues at coordinate 62,457,518 of NC_048580.1, forward strand.
GACTCCATTCCAGCCATATTTATGAGCCGTTCTCTACTGATACTGTATATGTACACGGTCTATTGTGTCCCTATTGTGACTTGCCCTCATTGTCATGTCTATAATATTATTGACACTAAAACAAATTCATTTTTATTGATTTTCTGATTTGCATTACAGTTTTTAATTCAACTAAATGTTATTTTATTATATATTCACAGTAGCTTACTATACACCCAGAGCAGTGAATGCACAACTTCCACACAGAGTCAAGGCACCGTTACTGGCAGGGAGATAAGACACACACACACACACACACACATACACACACACACACACAGGTTCTGAGTTAAGTAATCCCACTTTATTACTGTCATACTACAACACTGTTACTACTACATCACAGCTATAGGCTATTATCCCGCTACTTTAGCAGTGTGGCATACATTTGATAGTCTACTAACCTAGTCATGACAGTTATAAATCAGTACATCATACAGCTGGCTGAAACCAAAGCAGAACCCCAGAAACAGCTGCAAAGTGAAAGAACTGGGGTATTTTGGAATTGAGCACTTACACACAAAAACACTTGATGTTTGAAGGCTGCACAGACAAATTGCCCTATTCACCTCCTAGGTCACAGGCTGCAACAGCAGTTTGACTTGCTTCTGTCTCCTCTAATTGAAGATGGTTACATTGCAGCAACATTGTTTGTGGACTGTTTCGATTGCTACATTGGTGCATTCGAATGCTGCTGGCTACAATGTTTACTGTGCCGTTGATTAATAATAGGGACATGGGGTTCTAGAAGGCCACACCTACCTGCAATGTCGGGAGTCACCCAACACGAGCCGCCGGGTGGCCGGGGTCACCCACGTGGGGTCAGGCGGTAGGGCTACACCTCGCGCGGTATATGCGCCTTTCCCGGTCTTACATGGCCATCACACCTGCTGTTCCAAGCGGGTCTGGTCGGGGGCTTCGATGGAGACGGACTGACAGTCGTCACGGTCGTTAGCCACGCGCCTAGTCCTCGTTTTGAATCCGAGGAAAGACGAGGAGAGATGAAGAAGATGAGGAAGAGGGAGGAGGAGGGGGGGAAAGGAGATGCCAATTAAAATCCTAAAGACGTTCACCTTATTTCCAGCATCCACTTTTCCCCCTTTCGTGCATTAATATGGCAACCACGAGGCACTTCTTTAATCTCAATCGTCTCGTTGGAAAACTCAAGAAATGTGAATATCAGGAGACACGCAGGAAAGATAGAGACGTCTCCGACTCCTTGAAGAAAACATTAAAATACAAGAAGGTTTTATATAGGCAGTGAAGCAAAATGGCGACTTTAATATGAAGGAGGAGTAAAAAAAAAAATCCTTGCAATGGCTGGAGCTAAAGGGAGTCACAAAAATATGTTTAGTGCAGTAATTTTCAACAGCTGCAAGCGAGTTGGTTAGAGTAAAATAAAATGAACCAGAGGAAAAAAGGAATTAAAAGATTCGACCTCGGTCGCTTTCGGTGCAGTCTGCGGTTCCTTACCTCGGGATTATTTCGGGTTTTATACGGAAATTATCTTCGCGGCCGTGTACAGTAATAGGCTACAGTAATGTGTGTTGAGTCATGCGCGTATCCACTCTTCCTTTGACAGCTGCAACTACAGTCTTCTGGCAACTTGCAAACTCTCGCGTTATTATTATTTTTTATCGCGCAAATAATATTCGGGGTTTTTGCCTAATAAACCCGATTTTGTATCGATACCAAACTGACGGTTTGATGAGGCTCATCCGATGTAACGCCGTGTGGTCATGACGAAAAAGGGTTAGGATAAATTCTTAAAAACAGCCTCACTAAACGTTTTAATCTGGTAATGTTAGGCTACTAAATTATCATCCGACCTTTATCGTTAATATTCAGGGAGTCAACTGCGCACAGCCTTAGATTGTCAATTGTCGTTGTGCTGTTTCGTCGATTTCATGCCAGTCCAAGGCAATCCAAATAATAGTCCACTCGTAGACTATAGCAATCGAAACTTGCATAGTGACGCTGGGGCAGAGTAGAATCGGCTATAGGCTACCTATTCTGCTCTATCAGAAACGGATCAATCGATTTAATATGGGATGTTAAATAGGTTGTTAGATGATGTAGACTGTTATGGTTGGGCATTGCTGATCTGTCATTTTATTCCAACACAGTGAAGGCTAATGCAATGTCGAGAACCAAGGTCACTTGTTTTGAAAGTTTCTCATATTTTGCCCACTAATGAATTATTATTATTGCTAATACTAAATCAGCAAGCTTCTGCAAGAGCAGCTAAATGTTCCCCATTATACTCTGATATGATATGTATAACACGTGGCCCTCACTCATGCAGCCACTGAATCATAGCCACTTACAGTGGGCTCACACAACCAGAGGAGACTCTCTCAGATGTGATTGGTGCCAGTCAGCATGACCTAATATTTTTTATAAGTGGAAATCATCAGAAACAATGACGTAAACCATGTACACTGGCTGTTCCCCTAAACCACCACAAGAGGGCAGGGTGTACTCATTTTAGGGCCCGGCAACGTCAGAGCCCAAGCAAGGTACAGTATATAAAATGTATCCTTCCTTTCGACCACTCTGAAGTAGTTACTGATGAGACATGACTGGACAGTGAAAGCAATATGGTGGTGCCCTTGCTTTCACTTGTCCAATTACATTAGATCAGTTATGTTAGGTCTACGTCAAGGAGGGAATGATTAAGGATGCAGTTTTAATTTCTTTAATCCCATTTCCTTCTCTAAAAATATATATGTATATATATATATATGTATATATATATTCCTTCTCTGTTTCTCTTTGGCTGCGTTTAGACAGGCGGCCTAATTCAGAAAATATTTTTTAAACGAATTGGTCTTTTGCGAAAGTTCTGACGTGATTGGTCAAAAGATCAATTAGTGGAAAAATAATATCAGAATTTGGCTGCCTGTGTGAATGCAGCCTTCCTCTCAGCTGATTAGAAATGGTTTGTAGAGGGACAGATAACATGACCAAAACCTGCCACCTTTTCACCTGCTATTCATCCATTGCATTAGAGCTTCACAGTGGGGAGCTACATTCAGATTCTCTAACTGCTCCAAGATAATTATTAAAAACATTTTTTATCTACCCCTCACATGAAATGTTCATACATTAGATATCCAGTAGATGGAAGTGTTGCCTCACTACTGGGTTCTGTAAGACTGAAATATAGTCGGCTACATTGTCATATGACCACTGGAAAACATGTGTCCTTATTGATGGCTGTCCACTGAGTAGAACTAGTCGCCAGTTACTGAAAGTACCCTGGTACCTAGTTTTTAAATACTGTTAGAAAGTGCTGGGGTAGGATCTCGGTTTGCAGTTTGAGATAAACACATTGATGGTGTTTCCCATTAGAATATAGCAGAGGAGACAAAAAAAAAAGACCTAATCTTTGGGGATTGAAGTGGCAAAAAAATGACCCCAGATGAGTATATCCCACAGACACATTAGGAGAAATCCGCAGGACTCAATCTCAAATAAATGGGGAGGGTAGACCCTGCTCATCAATCTTCTTCCTCTCTTACAAAATATTAGACCACAGGTTGATGGCAGTCAATAAATTCCTCGGAGCAACAGTACTATCCCAGTGTATGGAGCTACGTCCTACTGTTCCCCTGCTCTGTGTTCTAATGTAACCTAACTGAATGGTTATTGCAGGATCCTGGTTGACAGACCATGAATCCCTTACAGTGATTTACTCCTCTCTTTCTCTGCTGAGCAGGCACAAGCCTGGTTAATAGTTAATAAAAGCTGTCAGGTGGCCAACCTGGCAACTAGAGGGAAACTGTGTTCTACTCTGCATGTGGCGTCAAGCAATGAGGTTTCAAATGGATACTCAGTCCTTCTGTGTGACAGAGGCAGAAAGAGAAGTGAGAACGTGTTGTGGGATTAAAGAATAGCAACCATGATTTAGAAGCCACTGTTTAAGAAACACAGACCTCCAAACCTCCTTGGGCATCACTAAGCTCATTTATATCTGAGGAGAGAGAGAGAGAGAGAAATAAGAAAGGATGGAATAAGAAAGAGAGATAGGGAGAGAAAATAACACATAAGCTGAGGTTATAAACACTTAGAGTCCTTCTCCCTAACTGCCTGCACTCTATCACCTCTACCTTTCCACCCATAATGAGACGTCACATAGCTGACAGGACCTGTTTACCATAGAACCATCCATATGATAAAGATTTACATGTAATTAGGCAGGGAGATGCTTGGTATCACCCAGTAATTGTCTCCCAGCAGTAAGCCAGACAGCCAGCGAGGCAGGATGGTGGCAGGATAAACTGCTTAGTATTCACTAACATGACTCAGCCACTGAGTGACAGGTGGGGGCGCAGGTGCAAGGTGCCAGACACGCTTCGTTTGGACAGGTGTGACGTCCTCCCTCCCTCTCCATCTCTGATTTTTCCTTTCTCCCTCCCTCACTTCCTCTGTTTCTCATTTAAATGTTTCTGTCCATCCTGTTTTCTCTCTTTTCATCTCCATCTATTCCAATCCTTTTGTATATCTCTCTATTCTATCAATTTTTCCTCTACCACTCTCTCCTTCTATTTTCTGTGTAAACATCTCTCCCTAGGGCACCAGACAACAGAACAGGGGCAGAAGGAGGAATAGAGAGAGACCTCACCAGACCGTTACCAGAGAAAGGAGAAGTGAAAATAGAGGAATATTAAATAATGGCCATCTAATTGTCCTATCTAATTTGTCCTAGCCAACTGCCCCGACTTTCTTCAATAATGGTCTATCTCACCATAGACAGTGTGAAGCCAGTTGCAGAGAAAGAGAAAAACAGAGGAAGATAGAGGGAGAGGAAGATCAAGAAAGATAAAGGGAGCGGCAGATAGAGGGAGATAAGGAGAGACAGATCTACAAAGGTAGAGAGAGGCTGAGAAACAGAGGCAGAGCAAGAGTGAGAGAGAGTTAAAATATAGTTAAAAGAGAGAGAGTTAAACGATAGTTAGAAGCGAGAGTTAGAAGAGATAGTTTTTAAAAAGAGCTAAGAGAGAGTGTAAGAGGAGAGAGAGTTAAGAGAGATTTAAAATAGAGAGAGTTAAAAGACAAGTTAAAAGAGAGAGTTAGAAGAGATAAGAGTTACAAGATAGAGTTAAAAGAGAGAGTTAGAAGAGATACGAGTTAAAAAAGAGATCTAAGAGAGAGAGTAAGAAGAGATAGAGTTAAAAGAGAGAGAGAGACATTTCCTCCCAAATATGTTCTCACTCACCTATAGTAGGCAACCCAGACTTGCCAAAAGCCCTGAGGGATGCCAACTTTAATCTTTGGCATACTCTAGGAATCAGGACCTTTTCAGACCTATTTCATCAGAAAACCACTACACTGAAATCCTTTCAAGAGCTCTGCAGTGAATTCGATGTGCCAAGATCCCATTTTTTTTTTAAAATATCTTCAAATTAGACATGTAATTTCTTCATTTACCTCCAAGAGGAGTTTTAGAACTCAGTTGAATGAAGTTGAAACCCTTCTTGTCACAGCACAATCCATTAAAGGCAAAATATCTTATATCTATAGACTCCTTTCTGAGAAAGGAGGCTCCTCCTTTACTCCTTTGAAAATAATCTGGGAAAAGGACCTTGGTCTGACTATCAGTGATGAGTTATGGGCGGAGGTTTGCGACTACTCCTCTACCAATGTAAAAATGAAAGAATCTAATTACAATTTTTTTTACAAATGTTATTATACTCCTTTGAGACTCCATAGAATGAAAACAGATTAAGTGTTTTTATTTGACTTTAATCTTTCATTTTAATTGTATTTTATTTTTTTATTTTTTCAAATGTATTATTATTATATTTTTTGACATTTTATTTTTTTAAGCCTGTCACATCTGTGAATGTGGAATGTGTTTTGTTGGTTGATTGAAAAACAAGAAGAGTTAGAAGAGATAAGAAGAGTTAGAAGAGTTAGAAGAGATAAGAGTTAAAAGAGAGAGTTAGAAGAGATAAGAGTTTTTTTTAAAGAGAGCTAATAGAGAGAGTTAAAAGAGATAGAGAGTTAAAAGAGAAGAGTTAAAAGAGAGTGAGAATTAAAAGAGAAAGTTAGAAGAGAGAGTTAAAAGAGATAGTTAGAAGAGATAAGAGTTAAGAGAGAGTTAGAAGAGATAAGAGTTTAAAAAAAAGAGAGCTAAGAGAGAGAGTAAGAAGAGAGAGAGATTTAAAAAATAGAGAATTAAAAGATAGAGTTAAAAGAGATAATTAGAAGGAGGGTTAAAAGAGAGAGTTAGAAGAGGTAAGAGTTAAAAGAGAGAGTTAATAACACAATTCAGGAGTATTTATTCTTTCAGTGCCCTGTCACTCCAGCAGAAACAACACGTTAATAACACAACTCAGGAGTATTTATTCTCTCAGTGCCCTGTCTCTCCAGCAGAAACAACACGTTAATAACACAACTCATGAGTATTTATTCTCTCAGTGCCCTGTCTCTCCAGCAGAAACAACACGTTAATAACACAATTCAGGAGTATTTATTCTCTCAGTGCCCTGTCTCTCCAGTAGAAAGAACAGTAGGATTAGCCCTTTTTTTCAATTTTCACCTAAAATGACATGCCCAAATCTAACTGCCTGTAGCTCATGACCTGATGCAAGGATATGCATATTCTTGATACCATTTGAAAGGAAACACTTTGAAGTTTGTGGAAATGTGAAATTAATGTAGGAGAATATAACACATTAGATCTGGTAAAAGATAATGCAAAGAAAAAAACATGCATTTTGTTGGTATTTTTTTGTACCATCATCTTTGAAATGCAAGAGAAAGGCCATATTCCAGCCCAGTTACAATTTAGATTTTGGCCACCAAATGGCAGCAGTGTATGTGCAAAGATTTAGACTGATCCAATGAACCATTGCATTTCTGTTCAAAATGTTGTATCAAGACTCACCAAATGTGCCTAATTCATGTATTAATGCTTTTTCAAGTTCATAACTGTGCACTCTCCTCAAACAATAACATGGTATTATTTCACTGTAATAGCTACTGTAAATTGGACAGTGCAGTTAGATTAACAAGAATTTATTCTTTCTGCCCATATCAGATATGTCTATGTCCTGGGAAATGTTCTTGTTACTTACAACCTCGGGCTAATCGCATTAGCCTACGTTAGCTCAACCGTCCTGCGGGGGACCCACCGATCCTTTAGTTAAAAGAGAGAAAGTGTAGAAGGTAAGGTAGAGAGGTTAGAGTCCTGCGGTCACGACCAAAGCAGTTTATCTGAGAGTGCTGTTGTGGTTTAGGGAAGAGGACTGCAGAAGTGAATCTGTTTCGCTCTGCTTCAACAAAAGCAGGACTGCACTCAATTGAGGTCGGGCCTGGGGAGAAGAAAGAGGGATGTGTGAGTGTGTGTTTGATGGAGAACAAGGACCAGGGAGAGATTAGAACAGAGCATAGAGACACAAAGATAATGGAGGGGGAGAGTATTAATTAACCAGCTTCCCTGCACCAATCCCTAACACAGACAGCCACAGCTGCACCAAAAACAGAGAGAAAATGTGTGTGTTACACTACCTGTGATAGCATGGTGGGAGAAGGCTTCTACGTAGGTCAGATAGTTGTGTGTTTCTTCAGCCACTTACCGACGTCTTATTCGGTCCACAGCACCAATGGTTGAGAGAAGGTGTGTATATGTGAAGGTATGTGTAGCTGCAATTGCGTGACTGTTATATTATGATAAGCAACATACATCTCATGAATATGCATTACTTTATTTAAAAAAAATTCTCCATATTCCATATCTCTTCTTAACATCTGTACAGCAAGTAAATAATCATATCTTTAAAACCCTTTTCCTTAACATATCGAAAACAAACAACCCCATCCTTGATCTGAAAAAGTAAACAAACAAATAATAGAAGTGTCTGTACACATCTACAAATGTATAACAGTGTATTTTCCACTTAACAGTCAAGTTGTTTCCTCATTCAGACAGTCCTTGTCAACTGAAGGGAGGGATAGAGGGAGGGGTAGAGGGAGGGATAGAGGGAGGGGTAGAGGGAGGGATAGAGGGAGGGATAGAGGGAGGGATAGAGGGAGGGATAGAGGGAGGGGTAGAGGGAGGGGTAGAGGGAGGTGTAGAGGGAGGGGTAGAGGGAGGGGTAGAGGGAGGGGTAGAGGGAGGGATAGAGGGAGGGGTAGAGGGAGGGATAGAGGGAGGGGTAGAGGGAGGGGTAGAGGGAGGGATAGAGGGAGGGATAGAGGGAGGGATAGAGGGAGGGGTAGAGGGAGGGGTAGAGGGAGGGATAGAGGGAGGGGTAGAGGGAGGGATAGAGGGAGGGATAGAGGGAGGGGTAGAGGGAGGGATAGAGGGAGGGGTAGAGGGAGGGATAGAGGGAGGGGTAGAGGGAGGGATAGAGGGAGGGGTAGAGGGAGGGATAGAGGGAGGGGTAGAGGGAGGGGTAGAGGGAGGGATAGCGGGAGGGATAGAGGGAGGGATAGAGGGAGGGATAGAGGGAGGGATAGCGGGAGGGATAGAGGGAGGGATAGAGGGAGGGGTAGAGGGAGAGATAGAGGGAGGGGTAGAGGGAGGGGTAGAGGGAGGGATAGAGGGATAGAGGGAGGGGTAGAGGGAGGGGTAGAGGGAGGGGTAGAGGGAGGGATAGAGGGAGGGGTAGAGGGAGGGGTAGAGGGAGGGGTAGAGGGAGGGATAGAGGGAGGGGTAGAGGGAGGGATAGAGGGAGGGATAGCGGGAGGGATAGAGGGAGGGATAGAGGGAGGGATAGAGGGAGGGATAGCGGGAGGGATAGAGGGAGGGATAGAGGGAGGGGTAGAGGGAGGGATAGAGGGAGGGATAGCGGGAGGGATAGAGGGAGGGATAGAGGGAGGGATAGAGGGAGGGATAGCGGGAGGGATAGAGGGAGGGGTAGAGGGAGGGATAGAGGGAGGGATAGAGATAGGGAGGGATAGCGAGAGGGATAGTGAGGGGTAGAGGGAGGGATAGAGATAGGGAGGGATAGAGAGAGGGATAGAGATAGGGAGGGATAGAGAGAGGGATAGAGGAAGGGATAGAGGGAGGGGTAGATGGAGGGATTGAGGGAGGGGTAGAGGGAGGGATTGAGGGCGGGAAGGGAGGAAAGGATGGGAGCCTTCCCACTGGTTACAGATGTCAATTCAACGTCTATTCCACGTTGGTTCAAAGTAATTTAATTGAAATGACATGGAAACAACGTTGATTCAACATGTGTGCCCAGTGGGTAGCCTGTTCCCCAGAATAGTTCTATGCTCAACCATAGAAGACCTGCTCCCCTTCAACATCAATTCTGAAAATGTAACCTTCATTTTCGTAATGAAACAAAAACACATACTGTACATGTAACTGTCAAAATAAAGGAAACACCTAAATAAAGTGTCAAATAGAGCGTTGGGAATAAATGGGTCAAAAAACATTGACATTCATCCAATTACGTCAAATCTCAAAGTGAAAGTGTGAGATGAAGTTGCATGGTTGGGGCATCACCAGCCACCAGAATAGCTTCAATGTGCCTTGGCATAGATTGTCTGGAACTCTAGTAGAGGGATGTGACACCATTCTTCCAGGAGAAATTTGGTGTTTTGTTGATAGTGGAAAACGCTGTCTCAGGCGCCGCTCCAGAATCTACCACAAGTGTTCAATTGGGTTGAGATCTGGTGACTGACACACACACACACACACACACACACACACACACACACACACACACACACACACACACACTTTAAACCCCCTATGCTCATTTGAGACTCACTGAGATCTTTCCTTCTAGCCATGGTAGCCGAAGTAACGGTCAACTGAGGATTTGTATACATGACACCTAAGCATGATGAGATGTTAATTGCTCAATTAACTCAGGAACCACACCTTTGTGGAAGCACCTGCTTTCAAATATACTTTGTATCTCTCATTTACTCAAGCATTTCCTTCATTTTGTCAGTTACCTGTGTATTGGCCCATGTTGCTTTCTTCAGAGGATCTTTAGTTACGCTCATGCTGAGTATGTGATTTCTGGTATGTTTATGAAGCACAGTAAAGGTGTCTGGATTCACAGTGTGACAGTAATAGCAGGCAGCTGGTCTGGTTCCTCTCAATAATCTCTGTAATATGTATAGCTATCAATGAGAGACATGGTGTAGGGTGGAGGTGCATAGCTTCAGTCCTCCAGGGCGAACAGTATACACCATATGCTCCCTTTCAATGACAAGTTGATTCCTTGGGCTACCAGGTGTGTGGAATCTATAGTCAATTAGTTACACTAACTGATCAATGAGAGAGAGAGAGAAAGAGAGAAAGAGAGAGAGAGAGAGAGAGAGAGAGACCAGCAGGATAGGAGCCCTCGAGAACTGGAGTTGTGCACTTCTGGTGTTATGAGAAACACACAAAAATTGATTATTTTTACACAATGGAGTTGTAACTACAGTATACTTCTACTGCATCATGGGAGATGTAGGCATTTGACTCATACTAGTAGAATATAACCATTGCTTTTGGCCAGCTACATCTCTGATTATTGCTTTATCAAATACAGCTAGGGCAGAAACAATCACAGCAAACATCTGTCATAGCATGACCTATCAAAATCCTCTGTTTATAAAATGCTAAAGGTATAGGTCTACATTATATTCAGGTCTACAGCTTATGTTCCTCTAGAACGTTCAAATAATATACAGTGCCAGTCAAAAGTTTGGATACACCAACTCATTCAAGGGTTTTTCTTTATTTTTACTATTTTCTAGATTGTAGAATAATAGGGAAGACATAAACTATGAAATAACACATATGGAATCATGCAGTAACCAAAAAAGTGTTAAACAAATCAAAATATATTTTATATTTGAGATTCTTCAAAGTAGCCACCCTTTGGCTTGATGACAACTTTACACACTCTTGGCATTCTCTCAACCAGCTTCATGAGGTATTTACCTAGAAAGCATTTCAATTAACAGGTTTGCCTTGTTAAAAGTACATTTGTGGAATTTCTTTCGTTAATGCGTTTGATCCAATCAGTTGTGTTGTGACAAGGTAGGGGTGGTATACAGAAGATGGCCCTATTCGGTAAAAGATCAAGTCCATATTACGACAATAACAGCTCAAATAAGCAAAGAGAAAAGACAGTCCATCATTACTTTAAGACTTGACGGTCCGTTAGTCCAGAACATTTCAATAACTTTTAAAGTTTCTTCAAGTGTAGTCGTAAAAACCATCAAGCGCTATGATGAAACTGGCTCGGAAAGGAAGACCCAGAGTTACCTCTGCTGCATAGGATAAGTTCATTAGAGTTAACTGCACCTCAGCTTACAGCCCAAATAAACACTGTGTCTTTGTGAGACACAGAGCAGGTGAACGGAGGATCTCCGCATGTGTGGTTCCCACCGTGAAGTATGGAGGAGGAGGTGTGATGGTGTGGGGGGCTTTGCTGGTGACATTGTCAGTGATTTATTTCGAATTCAAGGCACACTTAACCAGCATGGCTACCACAGCATTCTGCAGAGATATACCATCCCATCTGGTTTGCACTTAGTGGGACTATAATATGTTTTCAACAGGACAATACCCAACACACCTCCAGGCTGTGTAAGGGCTATTTGACCAAGAAGAAGGGTGATGGAGTGCTGTATCAGATGACCTGGCCTCCACAATCACCCGACCTCAACCCAATTGAGATGGTTTGGGATGAGTTGGACCGCAGAGTGACAGGAAAACAGCCAACAGGTGCTCAGCATATGTGGGAACTCCTTCAAGACTGTTGGAAAAGCATTCGTCATGAAGCTGGATGAAAGAATGCCAAGAGTGTTTAAAGCTGTCATTAAGGAAAAGGGTGGCTACTTTCAAGAATCCAAATTAGAAAATATATTTAGATTTGTTTAACACTTTGTTGGTTTCTACATTTTTTCACGTGTCATTTCATAGTTTTGATGTCTTCACCAATATTCTACAATGTAAAAATAGTAAAAATAAAGAAAAACCCTTGAATGAGTAGGTGTGTCCCAATTTTTGACTGGTTCTGTGTATGTTTGTCATAGACATGGTTCATTTACAGTACAAAGACATGATTTCGGGGGTGACATTCTGTACATTGTGAAGACAAGGCTTTATAAAAGAGATTAAAGGAAGAGAATGTGCTATGGGGAGAGGGTGCTAATGAAGGCAAGAGTATATATACTTTATACTGTATGAATTAGAGCTATCAAAACTATAAATACATATTCCAAAATGAAAATCCTGAGAGGAAAAGAAACATTGTGAACAGTCGGGTGGTGATGTGAGTATGATACAGAGACATTGACATTCAGTAGTTTGCTGCATTTGCTTTCCACCAACCTTGGAGTAATGCAGCCACCATAATGAACTACAGTAATTGATCAGTAACAATACTCCTCTCTACACCCCAAAACAAAACAATAAACCAGAAAGGAGGGAATCTGTTGTAGTTAAGATCTCATTGGTCTACATTGTCAATATCCTTTCAAACATCTTATATCTATGTTACAGTGTGTGCCCTTGTATTCAGCACCTCTCTCTCTCTCTCTCTCTCTCTCTCTCTCTCTCTCTCTCTCTCTCTCTCTCTCTCTCTCTCTCTCATCATTTAAACCAGTTTGGCCTTGTTGAATGGGAAACCTCCTTCAGTGTGTTTGGCATGTAGTCTAAAGACTCCTCTTCTCTCTTCTTTTCTGTCCTCTCTCCCCTCCTTTCTTCCCTCCTCTCACAGCCCTATTCTGCGTTCACATATCTGGAGTGAGCAGGTCCTTCCATGGCTACTGGAAATAGCAGAGGAGAGTGAGGGCTGCCAAACGGACGGAGGGATGAGCTAAGAGATGTTTCCAAAGGAGGCTGCAGGGAGAGGGAGAGGAGAGACAGAGAGAAAGAGAGAGATATGAATACAAGGAAAACAGTGGGGTTTGGAGTTGGATTGGCATCACTGTCTTTCACACCATAATGCTCAACTCCAACAACACACACACACACACACACACACACACACACACACACACACACACACACACACACACACACACACACACACACACACACACACACACACACATACTGAGCCATCCAGATCACCTGCCTCTGTCTGCCCTCTCTTCAAACCCTGTCTTATCTGTCAACAACCCAGTTGCATTAAGAATTATTTCTGAACCATCAGTCTGTAGAGTGAAACCTCTGGTTCACATTCTCTCTATGCCTTAAACCATTCTCATATGAAAGTCATTGACGTCTATGACCCATAGGCGTGACCGATTGGTTTCTGTGATTCACTTTTACACCGGCCTCAAATGACAACAAACTATATTTTTACATTGGAGGAATATAAAAGAAGAAGGAGACATTTGAGTTATCACTGTCTCTAATACACAGGCAGATCTAACATGATATTGGAGAGAATCAGCCCTGAGACAAAGAGAGGGGGAGAGAAGGAGTTAGCAGGTAGAGAAAGAAAGGCAGATGGGACTGAGGGGGGCTTGAGATTTGTTCAGGTAAAGGGGGTCTATCTCTTAGATGTAGATCTTCTAAGAGGAGATGAGGACTAAGGGGTTCCTGAGCAAATTTGTGTTTGGGTAAAAATGTCATGTTCCTTTTTATTTCTGAGCCTGTCATGCTTTCTGCCCCAGTGAATTCACATTTCAGTTCAGTCGAGCGGACGGACAGACAGACAGACAGACAGACAGACAGACAGACAGACAGACAGACAGACAGGCAGACAGACAGACAGACAGACAGACAGCGCATGGAACTGTGAACAGAACTCTCTCCACCAGGACACGGAACAACAGAAAATCAAAAGGAACGTTGCAACCTAGCGACAAGGTTACCCCAGCGACGTCCCATGGCAACTGAGGGGTTGCTGACAACATTTCAGGGAGGGGGGATGACGGCATTCAATTTTTTTTTTGCTAATTACCGCATTATGGAGCAGATGGCTTGTTCCACTCAAGCACCGCTCATACACACACGTACACACACACACACACACACACACACTTACTTCACAGGAAATAGGACATGTTGACAGAAGGAAGGGACAGAGAGCGTACTATATACATAAACTGCATACTATGTACTCATCGTTGCATACTATTTAGCATGTATAGTTTAGTGAAAAGTATGCAGTATGCCATGGCTGCAACGCAGTAGTAGTTCCTGAATGGCTGAGTAGGTGGAGCGTGGTCGAGTGCGGAAGATATTTTCCAAATTCAACAGACATGCATCGCATTAAAGAGCCTCATTTCCAATTTCTCTAAACTCTGAGTAGAATAGGAATGGAGTTATAGGCCTACTGAGGCTGGTTATTGGCAGACTATTACATTCGACCTATACCTATTTAAAAAGGACTGGAGACATAAACAGACAATACTGTATTTATTAGTGAAACCAAAGTGCTGTAACATATATAACTTGAATCAAATAGCCTTGTATACACACCAAAACATTTCATACTAAAGCACTGATCATTGGGAACGAGATCAGGATGACTGCTAAGGTTTGTTCCATAAAGTAAATAATGAAATAGGTAACTTAGCCTACAAAACTAAAACAATCCATACGTTCAAATCAAAAACCCTGATTAACATGACATCAATAACGCAGCCACATCCCGTGTCCCCGGTGCCGACACATCCCGTGTCCCCGGTGCCGACACATCCCGTGTCCCCGGTGCCGACACATCCCGTGTCCCCGGTGCCGACACATCCCGTGTCCCCGGTGCCGACACATCCCGTGTCCTCGGTGCCGACACATCCCGTGTCCCCGGTGCCGACACATCACGTGTCCCCGGTGCCGACACATCTCGTTTCCCCGGTGCCGACACATCCCGTGTCCCCGGTAACGACACATCACGTGTCCCCGGTGCCGACACATCTCGTTTCCCCGGTGCCGACACATCCCGTGTCCCCGGTAACGACACATCACGTGTCCCCGGTGCAGACACATCTCGTTTCCCCGGTGCCGACACATCCCGCGTCCCCGGTGACGACACATCCCGTTTCCCCGGTGCCGACACATCCCGTGTCCCCGGTGCCGACACATCCCGTGTCCCCGGTGCCGACACATCCCGCGTCCCCGGTGACGACACATCCCGTTTCCCCTGTGCCGACACATCCCGTGTCCCCGGTGCCGACACATCCCGTGTCCCCGGTGCCGACACATCCCGTGTCCCCGGTGCCGACACATCCCGTTTCCCCGGTGCAGACACATCCCGTTTCCCCGGTGCCGACACATCCCGTGTCCCCGGTGCCGACAAATCCCGTGTCCCCGGTGCCGACACATCCCGTGTCCCCGGTGCCGACACATCCCGTGTTCCCGGTGCCGACACATCCCGTTTCCCCGGTGCCGACACATCCCGTGTCCCCGGTGCCAACACATCCCGTGTCCCCGGTGCCGACACATCCCGTTTCCCCGGTGCCGACAAATCCCGTGTCCCCGGTGCCGACACATCCCGCGTCCCCGGTGACGATACATCCCGTTTCCCCGGTGCCGACACATCCCGTTTCCCCGGTGCCGACACATCCCGTGTCCCCGGTGCCGACACATCCCGCGTCCCCGGTGCCGACACATCCCGCGTCCCCGGTGCCGACACATCCCGTGTCCCCGGTGTCGAAACATCCCGTGTCCCCGGTGCCGACACATCCCGTGTCCCCGGTGCCGACACATCCCGTGTCCCCGGTGCCGACACATCCCGTGTCCCCGGTGCCGACACATCCCGTGTCCCCGGTGCCGACACATCCCGTTTCCCCGGTGCCGACACATCCCGTGTCCCCGGTGCCGACACATCCCGCGTCCCCGGTGACGACACATCCCGTTTCCCCGGTGCCGACACATCCCGTTTCCCCGGTGCCGACACATCCCGTGTCCCCGGTGCCGACACATCCCGTGTCCCCGGTGCCGACACATCCCGTGTCCCCGGTGCCGACACATCCCGCGTCCCCGGTGCCGACACATCCCGCGTCCCCGGTGCCGACACATCCCGCGTCCCCGGTGCCGACACATCCCGCGTCCCCGGTGCCGACACATCCCGCGTCCCCGGTGCCGACACATCCCGCGTCCCCGGTGCCGACACATCCCGTGTCCCCGGTGTCGAAACATCCCGTTTCCCCGGTGCCGACACATCCCGTGTCCCCGGTGCCGACACATCCCGTGTCCCCGGTGCCGACATATTCACAAATAAAAATATGGTTTAAAAGCTCTGACGAAGGCCAAGAGAACAATAAACACTTTCAATGAGAAAACAGAACTTCACTTTGGTAGAAAAAAAGAAGCTCCTTCTGTTTTCAAAGATGTAGCCTATGATGCAATAATCAATGCAAGGAGAACAAAAACGACTTAGTCTACATTTGAACACCACCGCAGAAGCTTCGCTATTTGGCATTGTCCCAATTATGTAGCCCAGTTCTATTTCACTTGAGGGACTATGCTAGTCAATCAATGGGATATAAAGATTAATTTCAGAGTAATTCTATGGCACGGGAGTGATGCGCATGCCCTCCACCCCCTGTAAATACCAGGGCGCCTAGCATCACTTCCTGTTTTCTTCCTTCAGCAACCGGAAGTGAGCGAGAAGTGAATGTAGAAGACTCTTTAAGTGAGTTGTTCACTGAGTGTTTGGAGTACACTGCTCTGCAGTGTTTTGAAGCCGGTTCAGTTTTTTCTTACAGGTCGACACCGTGCTACGAAGTAGGGTGAACGGGTTGGGTAGAAGACTCTTTAAGTGAGTTGTTCACTGAGTGTTTGGAGTACACTGCTCTGCAGTGTTTTGAAGCCGGTTCAGTTTTTTCTTACAGGTCGACACCGTGCTACGAAGTAGGGTGAACGGGTTGGGCCAACCTGTACACTGCACATGGCTTTGTTGTCTTGTCTGTTTCTGTCCACTGGTTAGCCTCCTGGCTAATTGCGTTACATGTTGCTTGTTCACTTCAGCTGGACGCTAGCCTCTTCCCTCTGAAGATTCAGGCTGGGTATCGCGCCTAACCAGGCGAGGGGAGACTGTGTGTTATCTAGCTGTAGCTAAATATGTTTCTTTCCAGAAGTAGGACGGGTGATTGCCGAGTCGCACCTCAATGTCCAGTCTTCGCATACTAGCTTGCAAAGTCCCATTACTGGCTCGAGCTGTAGCCGGTGGCAGAGTGAGATTCAGAGCACATGCCTCTCACTAATTTCACATGCCAGTCTGTTCTTAAAGACCCCTCCTCACACAGTCAGTCACTGTGTCAATTGAGTCTGGCTCCTCACCTTTTGGGGATTGTCAGTGGAATTTCCCTAATATATTCTGATATCCATAGAATATATTATTACTTAATTCACATATTGCCCTGAGAACAGAACTACTTTATACTTACACCTGGTATAGTATTAAAGGGGTGTTAAAAAATAATCTGTTCTATAAGACATATCTGTATTTCTGCTTCTGTCTAAACATAGAGAAGATTATCCACCATGCCATACTACTGCGATAAATGCAGTGCTGGCTTGGCTTTGGCTGATGCCCATCCCACCTGTTTGATGTGCCTGGGTTTAGAGCATGCCATTTAGGCTGTGGAGTCCCCCTTCAACTGCATGTATTGTGCTATTCTTGGCCCACGTCTATGCGATTCACGATTAGCTATGATGAGGGAGACAAACACTAGAGGCTCCGGGAGCGGTCTCAAGCGTAAACAACCCTGCTCAGCAGCGGCCCGCCCACCAAGCAGTCCAAGAAGGACAGGGGACCTACTCTGGATGAGTTGGAGGCCCAGGCAGCCTCTCTGTCTTCCTATCTCCACTCTCTCAGCCTGACAGGCTCCGTTGAAGACTGAAGACAGGATCCTGATGCTATCTCCATCTTTCCTGGTAATGACCTAGACGAAGAGACCTCTGAGGCCAGTTCTGGGTCAGCGATCCATGTTCTCAGAGAGGGCTGAGAGTGAAGCACCCACCTCTGCAGTTCACACTGTATGCAGCAGCTCTCCTCTAGGGTTTTGTAAGCTCTGGATATTAAACCAGACCTTAACAGCAGACCGGGCCGAGTGTACATACCTCAGTGCCCCGAGTTCCCCAAGGAACTGTGTCAGACTTGGGCTAATGTGAACTCAAGGTTCCATGTCTCAAGCCAAGGCAAGCCATGGAACTTGGGATAATGTGAACTCAAGGTTCCATGTCTCAAGCCAATGCAAACCATGGAACTTCATGGCTTCCCCCGAGGAGTTGGGACTGGATGAATACCCTGTCATGGACCCCATTGTTGCGGCCATGGTCCTCATAGACAAGGAGATCATTGGTAAGTCTCCCTGCTGTCCTCCGGGGCCTCACCAGGCTGCTGATGTCCAATTAAAGGACACCTTCCTGACCTTGGCCATGGTGGCTCGCCTTATGAATGCGACCACTCTGCTGCAGACATACCTGCATGGTCTGAAAGCTCACTTATCCATCAACGGTGACCCTGAGATGGCTGAAATGACTCAGGTGTCCATACTCCTCTCCCTCTTAAATGCTGAGATGTCACGTGCTAATGGAAAACCCCTGTCTACGGTCATCTTGTAACACAGACAGCTTTGGCTCTCACACACAAAGATGTTGACCTCCGTGAAGAAACCCTTTATGGACCTCCCCATTTCCCCAGGCCAAGTTGCAGAAGGACAGAAAGACTGCAGTTTTTCTTGGGTCCCCTGCCCCCCATTACCCTACCCAAAGACCATTGCAGTCTAGACCTCAGCTCTCCTCTGCCTTGAAAGGGCACATGGGCCCTCCCCCTAACCAGGAATGCCCTGATCAGCCACGTCAACAGACCCCAGGTCAACAGTGGCACCACCATCAGCACAGGCAGAGGCACCACAAGCACCATCCCTCTATAGAAGGACGGGCCTCCTCAGTCGTCCTGATGGGTGTGACTCCGGCATTGGTTGCTTCTGCCTGTGGAGTCCCCCTCGGTGCTGGATACAGTATTACAGCGGTACAAACTCCACTTCCGATGCTAGCCACCAGAGGGGTTTGGTCAACTACAACCGCCAACCCCCTGAAAAGATAAGCTCTCCAGATGGAGACTGCCTCCCTGCTGAAGAAGAATGCAATCAGACAACAGCACAGTGGGTTCTATAGATTATATTTCCTAGCCCCAAGAGGGTGGCTTTCGCCTCATCCAGGACTTGAGGCTTTTCAACCGGTGCTTGAAAACACTCCTCTTCAAGATGCTATCTCTGTCCCGCATCTTACAGGATATTAGCACAGGCCAGTGGTTCAGCAATGTCAACTTAACAGATGACTACTTCCATGTACCGATCCACCCGGCTTACAGGAAGTTCCTGTGCTTTGCTTTCAACGGCATGGCGTACGAGTACCAAGTGCAACCTTTCTTCCTCTCCTTGGCACCAACTACATTCACAGAAGGCATGCATGCCGCTCTAGCCCCCCTAACATCACAGGGGATGATGGTACTGAATTACCTAGATGAATGGCTAATCTGTGCTCATTCACGAGAACAGGCAGGAGCAGACAAAACATCTCTCCTGAAGCACATCTCAGAGCTAGTCCTCAGGATGAACATGCAAAAAAGCCACCTAGTCCCCACTCAAACGGTGACGTTCATGTGCATGCGGAGCCACTCGTCTGCAATGAGGGCTCACCTCACCCAAGAGCGAGCCCAGAAAATTGTAGATCTCAATCCTTTTGTCCAAGACCAGAAGGTGACTGTTCTTCAGTGTCAGAGACTGATGGGTCTCCTCTCTGTAGCCTCTCTTCTGACCCCACAGGGCCTCCTACACTTGAGACCCCTGCAGATGTAGTTCAATGCTCAAGGTTTCCATCCCAAGGAAAACAGGTATATTCGTCTGACTGTGTCCAAGGAATGAAGCGGGCCACCACTGGTTGAGCACTCCTAGCGGGGACAGCATGGGAACTACCTCAGAGGCCGGACCTATTGTCACAGGCAGAGGTGATTCCCTCCTGCCTGCTGCTGTGGGCATGTTCACTGAACAGCGAAATGGTCTGGTTTAGATCTTGAGCCCTCTGTTAACATCTTACAGAGTGCCAGGGCCCCCTCCACCACGTCAACCTATGACACAAGGTGGCGTGTGTTCTGCCAGTGGTGTGGTGTGGGGAGCAGGGGGTTGTTCCAGAAACTTGCTCCAGTTTTCAAGGTCTTTGTTTGATGCTGACAGGGCTGCATCCACACTTAATGTGTATGCAGCAGCAAGTTCATCATGTCATGATAAAGAGCAGGATGGGCCGCTTGGAAGCCACCCACTTATGGCCAGATTTCTTAAGGGATTTCCGTCAATTACGCCCCTCAGGAGTCTCCTCAGTTCCCGAATGGGTTTTGGATCTGGTTCTTGGAGAACTATCCAGACCGCCCTTCAATGCTATAGACTTTAAACATCTCTGTCTTAAGAGCATTTCTGGTGGCCATCGCCTCTACCAAGAGAGTTGGCGAGCTCCATGGTTTGTCTGTTAGTGATGAGTGTTATCGTCTAGGACTAATATTGCCTTCTTACAAAAGGTCCTGCCCCTTGGTCGTCTTCCGCCCTAACAAAGTAACCTGTGGTTGGGCTGAGCACCTATAGTGATGTGTTGCTCTAGGCTGTATCTTACGAGAACCTACTTACTCTGTTATTGTCATCCCATTGAATGACTAGCATAATCCCTCAAGAAAAATAGAATGAAGGTTACTCAAGTTACCACAGTTCTCTGAGCTAGGGACTATGCTAGTCCAGCTGTCAGTTGCCTTGTAGCTTCGGGAAGAGTCTTGAGAAAATGATGCTATGGCCCAGGTATTTATAGGGGATGGCAGGCACACATCATTGTATCATCTAAATCGCTGTGATAACAAAAAATATAACAAAAAATATTGTTTTTTCAGCTTTTTGATGCTAGTGGACCAAAATAAAAGTTATTTTCGGTTTTGGTCCACCAGCTTCAAACAGCTGTAAAAACTATATTTTTTGTTTTGTGATTGAAAATATATTTCAAAGCAATTTAGATGGTACAGTGATTCCCTACACTATTCAGTGCTTGTTTTCTCACATAAACTGAAATTGAGTGAACAGTGTGGAACTTTAGCAACCAGGAAATTAGCGATTTCCACTAGATAACACAGCCACAGTCAGAATAGCTTTCCCAGGTTGAAAACAGATGCCCCTCCAGTGGAAGAAATCAATAGGCGAATATCACAGCCAATCACAACACTGGTGGGTAAGTAATACTGTGAAACACTATCAGTCCACTATTAGTGGTAGACATTATGGAAATATTCTGAAATTACAATGCAATAATTCCCCAAAATCCTATGTGTAGCACCTTTAATATGAATTGTGTATAGTCACATATGAAAATACTATATGTCATGTCTCAAAATCGATATCTATTTTACCTCTATGTACTTCTACATTGTTTTGTGTCCTCTGGATTTGATTAGAAAGATGTCGAGTTCAATGGTAAACCTGCCAGGTAGCCTTAATTCTCGCACAGCATCCAGCCTAGCTGACGTGATCCTATTTTCCAGATTTTTGACCACTTTTTTTCTCTGCCTAATTTTGTCCATCCTACAAGGGTAAGAACTGATGGCGACATGAGGTTTCGACCATTTGTTTTCTTAGAGGATTATCTACACAAATAGCCTATTATTTAACCCATTCATCAAAAAAGCGTTTTTGATCAGACAGCCTAATCCATTTCCTGTTTCCTGTCACGCAAACGAGCGCACACACAGACAGTGGGAGCTAAAAGATGTGCAAAAAATGTATAAATTCCTAAAAACTCCTGGCTGTTCATGCATATTTTAGTTGTATTCCTCTTTTAGGAGAGGAATGGGTTATACATGCATCCAGAGAATAATATTCAGGCCGTGGCAGCGCGAAGGCAACAAAGAACAGGCTGCTCTGATGCCTGACAATAGAGGTGTGGACCGCAACAAACGCCTGGCGATTAAGTCAGTCGACAGAGAGAAAGTGAAAGAGCACGTACACACACATGCGCGCGCACGCACACATGAACACACAGACACTGACACAAGCGCAAACACCCACGCACGAGCACACGCAACACATACACACAAGCAGCACTCCCTCACGCACACGCTCACACACAATATTCTTGACCAGCAGTTTTGTCATGATCTTGCTCTGTAATTGTGCAAGGAGCATTTTTTCTCTAATGATTCGCAACAGAAGTAATAGGGTTCTGTGCTCAGGGTAGTGTTGTCGTGGTCATGCTGATGCCGTAGGAAGCTGGAGTAGGGAGCAGGGAGGGACATTCAATCAAACCCGCAATGTTGTTTTGTTTACTAACTACTGCCCATGCAAGTTCTGGAGGGAAGACGTTGAAAGAGGGAGAGAAAAAAATAAAAGTCAAAGAGATAGAGAAGCAGAAGTGTGGCATATGGTTAAGAAACACTGGAGGGCAAAATGTAAAAAGAAGAAAGCACTGTAGATGCACAGCAGAGCCATGTCTCAGTAGTCTAAAAAAAAAGTTCAGCCCCGAACCCCCAAGCTAGATGCATTCCTTTCAGTCAAATCGTTGCACTTAAAAAAAAAATTCTGGGTTACAGAGCGATCAATACTTAATATCATGTTCATTTCTGTCAGATGAATCTGAAATGATGGTGTATGATACAAGCCACCACTTTAAGTTTCAGGCTGCTATCCTACATTTAAAATAATTATAGGACAGCATTTACAGAAGTAGGATCTTAATTTGATCTTCCTGTTGCAAGACAGCTTTCCTGCAATGGAGGAAATGTAAAACATGTAGTGTATTTGAGGTTTAAAAAGGCTTCTGAAGTTTGTCATTTCCACTTTGAAATTTCAGACTTGATTTCCCCTTACGGAAATTGTATCAATACCTACAAAATTGTCCATTAATTATTATACACAATAATTCATTATAATCCACAATAATTCACATTTCCTGTTGCTTCAGGGTTATTTTCCTGGTGTAGCAAACTGGCTCAAATTAAGATCTTACATCTGTAGAGAGAATCACTCAGGATTGAGTGAGCTTGAGGATGTGTGTGTTCTTTTGGTTTTTCTATCCTTGTGGGGACCAGACGTCCTCACAAGGATAGTAAAAGTAGGAAAATTGTTTGGTCCCCACAAGGAGAATAAAACAAACGTGTGTGTATGTACATGCATGTGTGTCTGCCTGTCTGGGGATCACCAACCTTGAAAAAACACAGGCTGAGATAGGTGACAGGACTGTGAATCTGAACTCCTTGGTTAAACCTTCCACTGTAAAGGCGTCGTCCGCATGCTACCCATCCGAAACAGTACAGAACAGTTAATACATATATTACTACATTTCCTGATGTTGTTGTTCGTTTTGGCATATTTCTTTTCGGCTTTTCCTGCACCCGATAAATGTCTTGAGGCAAGCTGAAGTTCGGTAACCAAAGTCTACGCCCCTTTGTCTGTGATTGTTCAACTGTTGGGGTGACGCCGGTTTCTTCTTCTTCTACTCGATTCAGCCCGACACTCAATGTGGAAGTACCTGCACCTCTACTATTCTAGCTATCTATTATATAAAGACTAGCATTTAAAGGCCAATTCATGGAGGGAGATTGTGGGGTCCGACCCAATCACTTGTTAGAAAAAGTGGGGTAAAGAAAAGAACCAGTGGAGATGCTGGTGAAATGGTTACTCTAAAAATGTCCCTGGCTTGTTCGGCACCTAGGAAGATGGAAAGCAACATGCTGTCTTCGCCAGAGTATGTTTTACTGTAGTCGACGAAAACAGTAGCCATGTTTGCTAACAATAGCTAGTCAGCTAGCACTAGATACTTGGCTGGCTAGCTAGCCTAGCAGCATACTTGTGCAGAGGAAGCAAGCTAAATCAACTAAGCTAAAGATCTTTAGATCTTTTTGATCAAACATAATTTTGTCAGAGATAGTAAATCATAAGCTTCCCACATTGGTAACACCGAAGTCAAAGGTCCAGCTAGTTAAAATGTTGCAAATGTTTGAGCGGTGTTGTTTGCCCTCTACTTTTTTTTGAAGGTACAAACACCAGTGAATGGGGACAGCACTAGGTTTTGCCCAGCTCTGCCTGTTCACCGGCCCCCAGCACTACCTCAGCCCCCAGTACTGACTGGTCGTCAGCCCCCAGCCCATCTGCCGCACTGAGCTGCAGTGCAGTTTGGGAAACAATCTCCATGCCTGACCCTGGAAGTTCTATCCAGGGCCCACCTCCAAGACCTACTCCACTGGCCTGCTCCTCACCAATGCCACAAGTAGTAGCAGGGCTGTGAGAAGAAGGGAGAAAAGCGCTAAAGACTCAGTCCTTGACACATCACTTGCAAAGGCATTCCAAATCAAAATCTGGAGAACGTCATGTACCGAGCCACCAGCTTGTCCCAGAGGCAAATCATTTCAGACTCTCCTCCTTTACTCTGATACCCTCTCCCATATTCTGTTGTCCTCTTTCCTCCTCTCCTCACCATGCACACTGCTCTCCACAGACACTCCTCTAATTTCCACCCCTCTTTTCATCCTCTACAGGGCCCTGGCACCTGTAGCAGATTTCATGGATGAACTATTGGCAAAACTCTGGGGGGAATTTGATCACCAGCTGCATGACTTCAAGAAGAGGATAGGGACCGAACGACTGGGACCGAACGACTGGGACCGAACGACTGGGACCACAGACATCTCAGGAGTCAGACATTAGACACTTTCATTTTATTCCATAGACACGTTTCTTGTTTACATGCCTGTTTTTCGCAGACACATTTGTACTATTGTGCAAATAATTGCATTTATTGTCTGACACTAATTATATTTAATTGACACGTATTGTTTACATGTTGTAAGGTTCTGCTTTTCTTTTCTTAGTCAACCTTGTGTTCTTGAACGAAGTCCCTGAACTTCAAAAAAAAAATATCCAGAAAATCACATTGTAGGATTTTTTATGAATTTATTTGCAAATTATGGTGGAAAATAAGTATTTGGTCACCTACAAACAAGCAAGATTTCTGGCTCTCACAGACCTGTAACTTCTTCTTTAAGAGGCTCCTCTGTCCTCCACTCGTTACCTGTATTAATAGCACCTGTTTGAACTTGTTATCAGTATAAAAGACACCTGTCCACAACCTCAAACAGTCACACTCCAAACTCCACTATGGCCAAGACCAAAAAGCTGTCAAAGGACACCAGAAACAAAATTGTAGACCTGCACCAGGCTGGGAAGACTGAATCTGCAATAGGTAAGCAGCTTGGTTTGAAGAAATCAACTGTGGGAGCAATTATTAGGAAATGGAAGACATACAAGACCACTGATAATCTCCCTCGATCTGGGGCTCCACGCAAGATCTCACCCCGTGGGGTCAAAATGATCACAAAGGTGAGCAAAAATTCCAGAACCAAATGACCTGCAGAGAGCTGGGACCAAAGTAACAAAGCCTACCATCAGTAACACACTACGCCGCCAGGGACTCAAATCCTGCAGTGCCAGACGTGTCTCCCTGCTTAAGCCAGTACATGTCAAGGCCCGTCTGAAGTTTGCTAGAGAGCATTTGGATGATCCAGAAGAAGATTGGGAGAATGTCATATGGTCAGATGAAACCAAAATATAACTTTGGAGGACAAAGAATGCTGAGTTGCATCCAAAGAACACCATACCTACTGTGAAGCATGGGGGTGAAAACATAATGCTTTGGGGCTGTTTTTCTGCAAAAAGGGACCAGGACGACTGATCCGTGTAAAGGAAAGAATGAATGGGGCCATGTATAGTGAGATTTTGAGTGAAAACCTCCTTCCATCAGCAAGGGCATTGAAGATGAAACGTGGCTGGGTCTTTCAGCATGACAATGATCCCAAACACACCGCCCGAGCAACGAAGGAGTGGCTTCGTAAGAAGCATTTCAAGGTCCTGGAGTGGCCTAGCCAGTCTCCAGATCTCAACCCCATAGAAAATCTTTGGAGGGAGTTGAAAGTCCGTGTTGCCCAGCAACAGCCCCAAAACATCACTGCTCTAGAGGAGATCTGCATGGAGGAATGGGCCAAAATACCAGCAACAGTGTGTGAAAACCTCGTGAAGACTTACAGAAAACTTTGACCTCTGTCATTGCCAACAAAGGGTATATAACAAAGTATTGAGATAAACTTTTGTTATTGACCAAATACTTATTTTCCACCGTAATTTGCAAATTAATTAATTAAAAATCCTACAAATGTGATTTTTTTTATTTTTCTTCCTCATTTTGTCTGTTAAAGTTGAAGTGTACCTATGATGAAAATTACAGGCCTCTCTCATCTTTTTAAGTGGGAGAACTTGCACAATTGGTGGCTGACTAAATACTTTTTTGCCCCACTGTATATAGGGAAGCAACCTCTAATGTGCTAGTGATGGCTATTTAACAGTCTGATGGCCTTGAGATAGAAGCTGTTTTTCAGTCTCTCGGTCCCAGCTTTGATGCACCTTCTGGATGATAGTGGGGTGAACAGGCAGTGGCTCGGGTGGTTGTTGTCTTTGAAGATATTTATGGCCTTCCTGTGACATCGGGTGCTGTAGGTGTCCTGGAGGGAAAGTACTTTGCCCCTGATGATGCGTTGGGCAGACCGCACCACCCTCTGGAAAGCCCTGCGGTTGCGGGCAGTGCAGTTGCCATACCAGGCGGTGATACAGCCCAACAGGATGCTCTCGATTGTGCATCTGTAAAAATGTGTGTGGGTTTTAGGTGCCAAGCCAAATTTCTTCAGTCTCCTGAGGTTGAAGAGGTGCTGTTGCGCCTTCTTCACCACACTGTCTGTGTGGGTGAAACATTTCAGTTTGTCAGTGATGTGTACGGCGAGGAACTTGAAGCTTTCCACCTTTTCTACTGTGGTCCCGTCGATATGGATAGGGGGGTGCTCCCTCTGCTGTTTTCTGAAGTCCACAATCAGCTCCTTTGTTTTGTTGACGTTGAGCAAGAGGTTAATGCCTAGGGGATAGAAGCACGGCTGCCATTTATATCGGCGCTGTGTTTCTTGTTTCACTTGCAAGCCGTGTCGCCCTGGCACAAGAGAGTCTCCCTGGCTCTTGGAGATTGTTGTACTCTGCCACAACTATGATTGTGATATATGGTTATCCCACCTAGCTATATTCAAATTAAAGATACTGTACTGTAAGTCACTCTAACATAGTATAAAAACATCTGCTAAATGACTCAAATGTAAATGTAAATGGGCCGACCAAGAACAGTCATCCTTGCAGCCATGATGCCAAATGCATTCTCTAGGACTCTCCGTCAGTGAGAGTAGTGGTAGTCTTAACAGCCCCCCTTTTTTCACTTCCTCCTTTCCTCATCCCAACACTCACTACCTCCACCCCCAACACTCACTAACCCCACCCCTCTCTCACCTCCCTCACCTCAACCCAGTCTTCACCTCACTTCCTCTCCTTTCTACACCCCCCCGCACCCAACAACAGGATGCTGGTTCTCAGGTGTTTTATAGGGACACTCAATTAGCTGTCTCTGATAGGACACAGTCAAGGCTTGTTGAACTGGGAAATTAAATTTGGTACTCTATTAACAGAAATGCCTGACACAGCATTTTAATTATCTCCCTCTCTCTCTCTCTGTCCCTCTCTCTCTCTCTCTCCATCTGTCCCTCTCTCTCTATCTGTCCCTCTCTCCCTCTCTCTCTCTCTCTCTCTCTCTCTCTCTCTCTCTCTGTCCCTCTCTCCCTCTATCTGTCTCTCTCTATGTCTGTCTCTCTCTCTCTCTCTCTCTCTCTCCCTCTCTCTATCTGTCCCTCTCTCTCTCTCCCTCTCTCTCTGGGGTCCACAAAAAAACATAAAACATAATACAGAATGACATAATACAGAACACCAATCACCACAAAGACAGAACTACCTAAAAAAGGCACACGTGGCCTACATATCAATGCATACACACAAACTATCTAGGTCAAATAGGGGAGAGGCATTGTGCTGCGAGGTGTTCCTTTCTCTGTTTTCTAAACCAGGTTTACTATTTATTTTAGCAATATGAGATGGAAGGAAGTTCCATGCAAATAGGGCTCTATATAATACTGTAAGGCTTTCTTGAATTTGTTATGGATTTGGGGACTGTGAAAAGACCACTGGTGGCATATCTGTTGGGGTAAGTGTGTGTGTCAGAGCTGTGTGTAAGTTGACTATGCAAACAATTTGGGATTTTCAACAAATAATGTTTCTTATAAAAATAAGAAGTGATGCAGTCAGTCTCTACTCAAATATTAGGCAAGAGAGACTGACATGCTTAGTATTTATATCAGCCCTCTGATTACAATTAAGAGCAAAACGTGCCACTCTGTTCTGGGCCAGCTGCAGCTTAACTAGGTCTTTCCTTGCAGCATTGGACCACACGCCTGGACAATAATCAACATTAGACAAAACTAGAGCCTGCAGGACTTGCTTTTTGGAGTGTTGTGTCAAAAAAGCAGAGCATCTCATTATTGCGGCAAGACCTCTCCCAATCTTTACAACCATTGAATCTATATCTTTTGACCATGACAGTTTACACCAAGTAATTTAGTCTCCTCAACTTGTTCATCAGCAACACCATTCATTACCAGATTCAGCTAAGGTCTAGAAATTAACTTCTTATGGCTGCAGGTTCAGTATTGAGTAGCTTGGATGAAAGGTGCCCATATCAAACGGCCTGCTCCTCAGTCATAGTTTCTAATATTTGCATATTATTATTAGTATTGGATAGAAAACACTCTGAAGTTTCTAAAACTGTTTGAATTATGTCTGTGAGTATAACAGAACTCATATAGTAGGCAAAAACCTGAGAAATTCCACTTCCTGTTTTTTTTTATTCTGGAGGTGGCAGATTTTCAACCAAGGTCTCATTGAAATTACATATGGATGAGTTTTCACTTCCTACGCTTTCCACTAGATAGCAGTCAATAGAACTTTGTCTGATGACTCTAATGTGAAGGGGGGTCGATTGACACAGGAAATAGTCACCACAGCCATGAGTGGACCATGCTTTCACCAGGCGCGTTCACAGGGGAAGGACTTGCGTTCCTCCGGTCATCTGAAGTCATTCTAATTCTCCGGTTGGAACGTTATTCAAGATATATGTAAACAACACTCTAAAGATTGATTCAGTACATCGTTTGACATGTTTCTACTGACTGTTACGGAACCTTTGGACATTTCGTCACGTTATAGTGGATGCGCTTTGTGACTGGAATTGTTTACCAAACGCGCTAACCAAAGTAGCTAATTGGACTTTAATAATGGACATTTTCGAACAAATCAAGCATTTATTGTGGACCTGGGATTTCTAGGACTGCATTCTGCTGAAGTTCATCAAAGGTAAGGAAACATGTATCATGTATTTTCTGGTTTCTGTTGACTCCAACATGGAGGCTAATTTGGCTACTGTTTTGAGTGCCGTCTCAGATTATTGCATGGGTTGCTTTTTCCATAAACTTAAAAAAAAATCTGACACAGCAGTTGCACTAAGGAGAGGTATATCTATAATTCCATGTGTATAACTTGTATTATCATCTACATTTATGGTGAGTATTTCTGTTGAAACGATGTGGCTATGCAAAATCACTTGATGTTTTTGGAACTAGTGGATCTAAATAGCCAATGTAAACTCAGATTTTTTTATATAAATATGAACTTTATCAAACAAAACATGCATGTATTGTGTAACATGAAGTCCTATGAGTGTCATCTGATGAATATAATTCAAGGTTAGTGATTCATTTTATCTTTATTTATGCTTTTTGTGAATGCTATATTTTGCTGGAAAATGGCTGTGCTTATTGTGGTTTGGTGGAGACCTAACATAATCGTTTGTAGTGCTTTCGCTGAAAAGCCTATTTGAAATTGGACACTTTGGTGGGATTAACAACGAGAATAGCTTTAAAATTATATAAGACACATGTATGTTTTAGGAATTGTAATTATGAGATTTCTGTGGTTTGAATTTGGCGCCCTCTATTTTCACAGGTAGTTGTCATATCAATCCCGATATCGGGATTGCAGCCATAACAGGCTAAGGAAAGATTTGTACCAAATACAATGCTCTTAGTTTTAGAGATGTTCAGGACCAGTTTATTACCGGCCACCCATTCCAAAACAGATTGCAACTCTTTGTTAAGGGTTTCAGTGACTTCATTAGCTGTGGTTGCTGATGCATATATGATTGAATCATCAGCATACATGGACACACCTGCTTTGTTTAATGCCAATGGCAGGTCATTGGTAAAACTAGAAAATAGTAGAGGGCCTAGAGAGCTGCCCTGCGGTACACCACACTTGACATGTTTGATATTAGAGAAGCTTCCATTAAAGAAAACTTCTATTAGATAGATAGCTCTGAATCCACGATATGGCAAAGGTTGAAAAGCGATAACACAACATTTTTTTCAACAACAGGTTATGGTCAATAATATCAAAGGCTGCACTAAAATCTAACAGTATAGCTCCCACAATCTTCTTATTATCAATATCAACCAACCATCATCAGTAATTTGTGTCACTGCATCTATACATGTTGAGTGCCCTTCTCTATAAGCATGCTGAAAGTCTGTTGTTGATTTGTTTTTCAGGGAAATAGCATTGTATTTGGTGAAACACAATTTTTTCCAACAGTTTGCTAAGAGCTGGCAGCAAGCTTATAGGTCAGCTGTTAGAACCACTCTTTAGTTAGCGGAATTACTTTGGCTTCCCGCCTGAGGACAAAGACTTTCCTCTAGGCTCAGACTAAAAATATGATAGATAGGAGTGGCTGTAGAGTCAGCTACCATCCTCAGTAGCTTTCCATCTAAGTTATCAATGCCAGGAGGTTTGTCATTATTGATCGATAACAATAATTTTTTCCACCTCTCCCACACGAACTTTACCAAATTCAAACTTGCAATGCTTTTCTTTCATTATTAGTTTTTTTTATGCATGAATACAATGGCTCAATGTTCATTGTTGACATTTCCTGGCTACGTTTGCCCCCTTTGCCAATGAAATAATAATTACAATAATTAGCATTAAATTAAATGGTTTTGTGATGAATAAGCCATTTGATTCAATGTAAGATGGAGTTCAATTTGTCTTTCTGCCCATAATTTCATTTAAAGTATTCCATTTTTTCCCCCATAATTCTTTATATCATTGATCTTGGCTTCATAATACAGTTTCTTCTTATTTTTGTTGAGGTTAATCACATAATTTCTCAATTTGCAGTAAATCAGATGTGCAGTCAGACTTATTAGCCACTCCTTTTTCCCCATCTCTTTCAACCATACAGTTTTTCAATTCCTCATCAATCCATGGAGCCTCAGTTCCCACAAAATATTACCCGCAAAACACCAGTTTCAACGTCAACAGTGGAGAGGCGACTCCGGGATGCTGGCCTTCTAGGCAGAGTTGCAAAGAAAAAGCCATATCTCAGACTGGTCAATAAAAATAAAATATTAAGTTGGGAAAAAGAACAGAGACACTGGACAGAGGAACTCTGTTTAGAAGGCCAGCATACCGGAGTCGCCTCTTCACTGTTGACGTTGAGACTGGTGTTTTGCGGGTCTTCTAATGATCAATTAGCCTTTTAAAATGCTAAACTTGGATTAGCTAACACAACGTGTCATTGGAATACAGGAGTGATGGTTGCTGATAATGGGCCTCTGTACGCCTTAGTAGATATTCCATTAAAATCAGACGTTTCCAGCTACAATAGTAATTTACAACAATGTATTTCTGATCAATTTTATGTTATTTTATTTAAATTTTTGTGCTTTTCTTTAAAAACTTTTGAACAGTGGTGTATATATATAATCGTTCTAATTATATTTCTCCGCTCGAGGCCACTGTGCCCAGGTTAATGAGGCCACAATGTTGACGAAGAAGGCCGCAAAAAAAGTTTAGGAATCCTTACTGGTGAATAATAATTCATAACAGATCAATCATTTATTTCTATACATAAACATACTGTATATTTCATATCAATATTAATATAATCCAAGTTTTTCTCATAATAGTAGAAAGTGTCATTAAGTGTGATTAAGTGACGTTAATCACCCACCTACTGGTTCATAATAATGTACAATTCCACCCTGACAAAGTAACCCCTCTAATTGTATGTGAAAGTAGATTCAGACTTAGGTTGGGTTTAAGTAGGTTACATGGACATCTGAATTGCCAAACAAAGGACACCCTCATTTCAACGAGAAGCTAGGTTTCATTCATTCATGGTTGATTGGATCTTTGGAAGTTTAGAAGTAGTAACCATTAGCCCTATAAATAGGATGCCAAAATCATGATATTAATAATACAGTTTTACCTTTGACTATATCGTATTTTATACTGCTGTGTTCTATCCTCATTAACAGCTGAATCCAGGTCAGCACACAGTGACCTCAGCAGGCTATTGATGTCTGGACATGTGTGTTTATGGAACACTTTACATGTCCTTAAACACACGTGTGCACAGACGCACACGCATACACACACACACACACACACACACACACACACACACACACACACACACACACACAGTGCTCACCTCTGCTGAGCAACTGCAGGTTGCGGACCTCCTCTCTGACTTGTAGCTGAAGGACCTGCTGTAGAACCTCCTGTCTCAATGTTTCTTGGACAATGCCCATCCTCTCCAACTTCTCCCCGTTCAACCTCAGCAATGCGCGACCTGGGAGGAGAGGGAGAGGGAGAGGGAGAGGGAGAGGGAGAGGGAGGGAGGGAGAGAGAGAGAGAGAGAGAGAGAGAGAGAGAGAGAGAGAGAGAGAGAGAGAGAGAGAGAGAGAGAGAGAGAGAGAGAGAGAGTGAAAAGGAGAGAGGCAAATACTATGTTAGAACAGGCTTTGTTTTTTACTGAATGGTTAAGGTAAGATTACGTTTTGGGATAAGGTTTGGAATAAAGTAAACATTTTTTAAAAAGCACTTAGATTGAATATATTACACCCATCCGCCAGCCCTGTCCACAACACCCTAGCAAAACCCAGGCCTACTTGATGTTACTACGCTCCCCGTTGCCTCTAGTGGCTAGTTTTCATCTGCCGACGTCCTGTTAACCTGGACCGACGTCGAATTTCTCAGTGGATCTTGAGCAACCTGTCTGGTGTATGTGTCTGTGCGTCTGTGTCTGTGTGCCTGTCACGCCCTGACCACAGAGAGCCCTCGGGGTTCTCTATGGTGTAATAGGTTAGGGCGTGACTAGGGTTTCTTTTCTAGTTATTGTGTTTCTATGTTGGTGTGTGTGTATGGTTCCCAATTGGAGGCAGCTGATGATCGTTGCCTCTAATTGGGGATCATAGTGTGTCCTTTTTCCCACCTGCGATGTGGGATATTGTTTCGTGTTAGTGCCTATGTGCACTATGTATTGCACGTTCGTTATATCTTTGTTGTTTTTGGAGATTTCACTATTAATAAAATGTGGAACTTTACACACGCTGCGCCTTGGTCCACTTATTTATACAACAATCGTGACAGTGCCTGTGTGTGTGTGTACACTGTTGATTTACATCTAAGCGTTAAGTGTGTATTCTCTGCTTTACCTACGAGTCGTCATGACAGCGAGCAGGATGGCAAGTGAGGTTTATACAGCCAGACAATTTACTGAGGATGTTTGAACTTGAACACCAAGGCGTTAAACTACCAGGAAACACACTTTTAACATACCATTATCCACAGTAAGCATCATGCGCACACACACACAAACTCAGAGACAACACATGCATGTCAACTTTATTACACACACACACATACGGGATGGGCCTGTCTTTCAATGGAGAGGAGAGTGAAGGAATCCATCAAAGCTGTAGCAGCCTAGGTCTACATGTTAATTAGACACATTACTCATACTGTTAGCTCTCCTAATCAATCCATCCATTCTCATTTCCGCCTCTGGACGTGGGCACACCTCAAAAACCCAGCACATACACGCACACCCTCTCTGTCCAGCCCTCTCCCTTCCTCCCAACTCAGCCAGTGCGTCTCTCTTTCCTGCCCCCAGAAACATGGTGTCCTAGAAAAGCTGCCCTTGGTTCCTTTGTGTACAAATAAGACAAAGCAGATGAAGAAAGCTCCAATCCAATTCCCCTCCGACAGACTTAATACAGAGCCTAATAATGGCCTGCAGATAGCGATAGCAGCTAGCAGCCACAAAGAGAAGAAGAGAATAAAGAGAGAATGGAGAAGGGAAAATAAAATAGATCCTTCTACTGTTTCTGTGGAAACCGTTTTGTTCAATCCACCGACACGGTTAATTGGTGATAAACAAGTTCTGAGGGCAAAAGGGAGGCATTTCTGTCATGGCCGCCACAATAACGACACTTCATGTTAAAACAGCACACAGTAAGTGAATCTTTTGTATTTGAAAATGTATTTTGGAGTGAAATTAAAGTAGAGTTTCTGAGGTTTCAAAAACCGTATTGCTTGTAGTTGTTAGACATGGTTAGACAGAGTCCGCTGTGGTCAATTGTTAAACTGAGAACCATATGGCTGTATGGCATTGGATTCTTGAGAACAAACACATCTCTGGTCCAGGGTGTAGCTTAAAACTTCTTAGAGCTAGGCCTCTTTTTTTCTCAACTTCCTGTCTGAATGAAGTGCCTAAAGTAAACTGCCTGTTGCTCAGGCCCTGAAGCCAGGATATGCATATAATTGGTACCATTGGAAAGAAAACACTTTGAAGTTTGTTGAAATGTTAAAATAATGTAGGAGAATATAACACAATAGATATGGTAGGAGAAAATTGAAAGAAAAAACAAAATTTGTTTTGTTGTTGAGAGAGCCCATCCTCTTAGAAAGGCAAGTAAAAGGTAATGTTAAAAATTAGCTCCCTGTATGCAATTCCTATGGCTTCCACAGGGCGTCAGCAGTCTATTGGCAAGGTTTCAGGCTTGTAACTTCAAAAACAAATAAGAAATATCCGTTTTAGTACAGGGACACAATCTTGGAAATTCATGTTTGCGCACGCCATGAAGACAGGACGCACCTGCTAAAATCGGTTTCCAATTGAACATACTTCTTTCCATAAATAATATTATAGTTTGATTACATTTTAGGGTATCTGAGGAGTAAATAGAAATGCATTTTGACTTGTTGAAACAAAGTTTAGGGGTAGATTTTCGGATTCCTTTCTCTGCAAGTTGAACGAG
Organism: Oncorhynchus mykiss; assembly: GCF_013265735.2. Classification (NCBI taxonomy): domain Eukaryota; kingdom Metazoa; phylum Chordata; class Actinopteri; order Salmoniformes; family Salmonidae; genus Oncorhynchus; species Oncorhynchus mykiss. The sequence continues at coordinate 62,492,587 of NC_048580.1, forward strand.
TGGTAAACTCAAATCGGTGGCGCCAACTAAACTGACTTTTTGGGATATAAAAAATGACACTACATGTTATTGCTGGGACGCTTTGGATGACAAATCAGAGGAAGATTTTCAAAAAGTAAGTGAATATTTACTCTTTAAATGTGAATGTATGAAACTTGTGCCAGTGGAAAAATATTTTGATGTGGGGCGCTGTCCTCAAACAATCCCATTGCAGGTTTTCGCTGTAATAGCTACTGTAAATCGGACAGTGCAGTTAGATTAACAATAATTGAAGCTTTCAGCCGATAGAAGACACTTATATACCTAAATGCTTAACCGCTAAAATAAGTATTAGAATTGATTTGAATAGCGGGACACTAATCCTTATTACGAAAGAAGGATAGTGCAGGTAGCAGTGGTTATTTACACAGAGTGTACAAAACATTAAAGATACCTACACTTTTCATGGCAGACTGACCAGGTGAATCCAGGTGAAAGCAATGATCCACCTTATTGATACATGCCCTTAGTGCCTGGTAGGTAATTCAGTCATGATTACTACAAGGTTTAGCTTGCTAGGTAAGTTCATTTAGCCAGCTATCTAAAAAACATAGCTGGCATGGGCTAATTGAGTAACTGTCAGTGACTCACATAACAAGAGAAAAACTGCTGATGCACAACCACATTTAGAAATTGAAAATTGTGTATTCTACTATTATAACTCTCAACAGTAAGTTGAGACCCTGACTGAATTACAATTTTTTTAATAAAAATCTGTGTTAAAAAAGTGTCTGCTTATGTCGTTTATTGGTAGGGCCGGCCCTGGCTAAACCATTGCCTGAACCATTGCCTCATGGTTTCATGGTTGCAAATAACCAAGTAACTGGTTGAAAACTATTTACCCAACACAGAGGTTGTATTGGGCTAAAATATCTACCAAAGACTAATAACCATCCTCACATTCACACAGGTCTTTCTAACTCAACCGGTACATTTAAAAGCAGAGATCTCAATAACCAAAATAATACATTCAATGAAAAAATGAAAACTGCAGGAAAAGGGGTGCGCGCTTCTCGAGCAACTGTGGATGTAGACCCACATACATGCACATGTTTACGGGTGCAACTCGTATAGAACGCCGATGTACATGAGTGGAGCTCCGAGAGCACTCACCACTAACCACTGCAATTGTAAACTGAGGGAAAATGCCTTCACTCGAATCACATGGGGATTTTCTAGCAATAGGTAATGGGAGTAGCCTAATGAATAGCATCAAACACATCTTTATAACAATCAGGCTCTATATGTAATTCTATGGCTAGCTGATTCTCTATTTAACAGGTGCTGCCTGTAGCTTCCACATTTTATACACATAATGAGACAAACTGACTGCACCTGTGTGTGTGTGTGTGTGTGTGTGTGTGTGTGTGTGCGTGCGTGTTTGTGTGTGTGTGTGTGTGTGTGTGTGTGTGCGTGAGTGTGCGAGTGTGTGTGTGTATGTGTGCGTGCGTGTTTGTTTGTGTGTGTGTGTGTGTGTGTGTGTGTGTGTGTGTGTGTGTGTGTGTCTGCGTGTGAATGTGTGTGTGTGTGTATGTGTATGTATGTGTGTGTGTGTGTGTGTGTGTGTGTGTGTGTGTGTGTGTGTGTGTGTGTGTGTGTGTGTGTGTGTGTGTGTGTGTGTGTGTGTGTGAATGTCTGTGTTCATGCATGTGCTAGTGTCTGTAATATAACGTATAAATATGATGAATAAATCAAAGAGATATGATCTGCTGTTGCTGGGTTATCTGTAACTTGAGGCAGACAAACACTGTGTGTGTGTGTATCTAGGTGCAGAGTGACTTAGTGAGTGATGGCTGACCATGCAGTTTAGAAAAGCAATCTGTTCTCTGTGACTGGCTCTGAAAGGGACCTGTTCTGTACTGTCTGACTCAAGGCTAAGAGAACTGAGCGCTCATATACAGTACGTACTGTGTGTGTGTGTGTGTGTGCGCGCATGTGTGTGTGCATGAGTGTGTGGATGTCTGTTGTTAGCAATGTGTCTAAAGCATGTGTGTGTGGATGTCTGTTGTTAGCAATGTGTCTAATGCATGTGTGTGTGTGTGTGTGTGTGTGTGTGTGTGTGTGTGTGTGTGTGTGTGTGTGTGTGTGTGTGTGAGACTCCAGAACACCGTCAACTACATCCGCTTCAACAGCTTTCCTTTTCTTTCACAAAAACACAGCATTCCTTTCTTAGCTTTCGCTGCATGAATGGTCTTTAAATCTCCTTGTGAGAGATTTAGGTGTAAACCGTTTCTTAAGTCCCGCAGCTGAAAAAGCGAAGCTGTGGAACCAGCTAAGGAACTAAAAATACAACTTGTGTGAGATTTGGTTTCTCAGGCTAAGCCTTTTCAGAGACCTGTGTGAATTGGTCCCAACTCTCTGGGTACAGGAGCTTCAGTCCTCTGGGCGGTGGAGAGTAGCGGAGTGTAGAGAATAAGCTTGCAAAACTAGGCTTGGGTGATGAATAAACTTACTTGAGATCTGAAGGCTTCAGCTCCTGGGGCTACTATAATGCCTGTCTGTATAGTGCCTTCAGAAAGTATTCACATGCCTTGACTTTTTGCAATGTTTTTGTGTTTAAAATGGATGACATCAGTGGCCTACACACAATACCCCATAATGTCAAGGTGGAATTATGTTTTTAGAAATGTTTACAAATGAATAAAAAATGTAAACCTGTCTTGAGTCAATAAGTATTCGACCCCTTTGTTATGGCAAGCCTAAATAAGTAAAAAATTAAAAATGTGCTTAACAAGTCACATACTAAGTTGCATGGACTCACTCTGTCTGCAATAACAGTGTTTAACGTGATTTTCTAATGGCTACCTCATCTCTGTACCCCACACATACAATTATCTGTAAGGTCCCCCAGTCGAGCACTGAATGTCAAACACAGAATCAACCACAAAGACCAGGGAGATTTTCCAACACCTCGCAAAGAAGGGCACCTTTAGGTAGATGGGTAAAAAAAAGCAGACATTGAAAATTTCTTTGAGCATAAAGAAGTTATTACATACACGTTCGATAGGGTATCACTACAAAGAGACAGGCGTCCTTGCTAACTCGGTGAGAGGAAGGAAACCGCTCAGAGATTTCACCATGAGGCCAATGGTGACTTTAAAACAGTTACCGAGTTGAATGGCTGTGATAGGAGAAAACTGAGGATGGATCAACAACATTGTTGTTACACCACAATACTAACCTAACTGACAGAGTGAAAAGAAGGAAGCTTGTACAGAATACAATATTTCAAAACATGCATAATGTTTGCAACAAGGCACTAAAGTAATACTGCAAAAAATGTGGCAAAGCAATTAACTGTTTGTCCTGAATACAAATTGTTATGTTTAGGGAAAATCCAATATAACACATTAGTGAGTACCACTCCTCAATTTTCAAGCATAGTGTTGACTGCATCATGTTTTGGGTATGCTTGTAAACATTAAGGATTGGGGAGTTTTGCAGGATAAAAAATAACCCGAATGGAGCTAAGCACAAGCAAATCCTTGAGGAAAATCTGGTTCAGTCTTCTTTCCACCAGACACTGGGAGATGAATTCACCTTTCAGCAGGACAATAACCTACAAGGCCAACTCTACACTGGAGTTGCCTACGAAGAAGACAGTAAATGTTCCTGAGTGGCCGAGTTACAGTTTTGACTTACATCTACTTGCAAATCTATGGCAAAACCTGAAAATGGTTGTCTAGCAATGATCAACAAACAATTTGACAGAGCTTGAAGAATTTTGAAAAGAATAATGGGCAAATGTTGCACAATCCAGGTGTGGAAAGCTCTTAGAGACGTACCCAGAAACCTCATAACTGTAATCACTGCTAAAGCTGCTTCTACAAAGTATTGGCTCAGGGGTGTGAATATTTATGTAAATTAGATACAGTGGGGCAAAAAAGTATTTAGTCAGCCACCAATTGTGCAAGTTCTCCCACTTAAAAAGATGAGAGAGGCCTTTTCATCATAGGTACACTTCAACTATGACAGACAAAATGAGAAGAAAAAAATCCAGAAAATCACATTGTAGGATTTTTAATGAATTTATTTGCAAATTATGGTGGAAAATAAGTATTTGGTCACCTAAAAACAAGCAAGATTTCTGGCTTTCACAGACCTGTAACTTCTTCTTTAAGAGGCTCCTCTGTCCTCCACTCGTTACCTGTATTAATGGCACCTGTTTGAACTTGTTATCAGTATAAAAGACACCTGTTCACAACCTCAAACAGTCACACTCCAAACTCCACTATGGCCAAGACCAAAAAGCTGTCAAAGGACACCAGAAACAAAATTGTAGACCTGCACCAGGCTGGGAAGACTGAATCTGCAATAGGTAAGCAGCTTGGTTTGAAAAAATCAACTGTGGGAGCAATTATTAGGAAATGGAAGACATACAAGACCACTGATAATCTCCCTCGATCTGGGGCTCCACGCAAGATCTCACCCCGTGGGGTCAAAATGATCACAAAGGTGAGCAAAAATCCCAGAACCACACGGGGGGACCTAATGAATGACCTGCAGAGAGCTGGGACTAAAGTAACAAAGCCTACCATCAGTAACACACTACGCCGCCAGGGACTCAAATCCTGCAGTGCCAGACGTGTCCCCCTGCTTAAGCCAGTAAGCAGTAAGCCAGTAAGCAGTAAGTCCAGTAAGCAGTAAGTCCAGGCCCCTCTGAAGTTTTCTAGAGAGCATTTGGATGATCCAGAAGAAGATTGGGAGAATGTCATATGGTCAGATGAAACCAAAATATAACTTTTTGGTAAAAACTGAACTCGTCGTGTTTGGAGGACAAAGAATGCTGAGTTGCATCCAAAGAACACCATATCTACTGTGAAGCATGGGGGTGGAAACATCATGCTTTGGGGCTGTTTTTCTGCAAAGGGACCAGGACGACTGATCCGTGTAAAGGAAAGAATGAATGGGGCCATGTATTGTGAGATTTTGAGTGAAAACCTCCTTCCATCAGCAAGGGCATTGAAGATGAAATGTGGCTGGGTCTTTCAGCATGACAATGATCCCAAACACACCGCCCGGGCAACGAAGGAGTGGCTTCGTAAGAAGCATTTCAAGGTCCTGGAGTGGCCTAGCCAGTCTCCAGATCTCAACCCCATAGAAAATCTTTGGAGGGAGTTGAAAGTCTGTGTTTCCCAGCAACAGCCCCAAAACATCACTGCTCTAGAGGAGATCTGCATGGATGAATGGGCCAAAATACCAGCAACAGTGAGTGAAAACCTTGTGAAGACTTACAGAAAACGTTTGACCTCTGTCATTGCCAACAAAGGGTATATAACAAAGTATTGACATAAACTTTTGTTATTGACCAAATGCTTATTTTTCACCATAATTTGCAAATAAATTCCTTAAAAATCCTACAATGTGATTTTCTGGATTTTTTTTATCTCATTTTGTCTGTCATAGTTGAAGTGTACCTATGATGAAAATTACAGGCCTCTCTCATCTTTTTAAGTGGGAGAACTTGCACAATTGGTGGCTGACTAAATACTTTTTACCCCACTGTATTTCTGGAGTTTGTTTTCAATAAATTTGCAAAAACGTCAAATACATGTTTTCATTTTGTCATTATGGGGTATTGTGTGTAGATGGTTGAGAAAAAAAATATTTAATCAATTTTGAATTCAGGCTATAATACCAAATGTGGAATAAGTCAAGCGGGTATGAATAGTTTCTGAAGGTAGTGTATATCTTCTTAGTGAGTGTTCTGACTGAGCTGTGTTCTCTCTCTCTGTAGCTCTCTCTTTCTCTCTCTCTTTCCAGGGATCCACCACGCTTTAAGGGCCACCAGCAGTAGGACAGCCAGGAGTTGCTTCACTACCTTCTGTGAGAGTGGAGCAGACCAAGGTTTCTACATATTACCTGTGACTGCAGGGTTGGAGAAGGTTTCTACACATTACCTGTGACTGCGGGGTTGGAGAAGGTTTCTACACATTACCTGTGACTGCGGGGTTGGAGAAGGTTTCTACACATTACCTGTGACTGCGGGGTTGGAGAAGGTTTCTACACATTACCTGTGACTGCGGGGTTGGAGAAGGTTTCTACACATTACCTGTGACTGCAGGGTTGGAGAAGGTTTCTACACATTATCTGTGACTGCGGGGTTGGAGAAGGTTTCTACACATTACCTGTGACTGCGGGGTTGGAGAAGGTTTCTACACATTACCTGTGACTGCGGGGTTGGAGAAGGTTTCTACACATTACCTGTGATAGTGGGGTTGGAGAAGGTTTCTACACATTACCTGTGATAGCATGGTGGGAGAAGGTTTCTACACATTACCTGTGACTGCAGGGTTGGAGAAGGTTTCTACACATTACCTGTGACTGCGGGGTTGGAGAAGGTTTCTACACATTACCTGTGACTGCGGGGTTGGAGAAGGTTTCTACACATTACCTGTGACTGCAGGGTTGGAGAAGGTTTCTACACATTACCTGTGACTGCAGGGTTGGAGAAGGTTTCTACACATTACCTGTGACTGCGGGGTTGGAGAAGGTTTCTACACATTACCTGTGATAGTGGGGTTGGAGAAGGTTTCTACACATTACCTGTGACTGCGGGGTTGGAGAAGGTTTCTACACATTACCTGTGACTGCGGGGTTGGAGAAGGTTTCTACACATTACCTGTGACTGCAGGGTTGGAGAAGGTTTCTACACATTACCTGTGACTGCGGGGTTGGAGAAGGTTTCTACACATTACCTGTGACTGCGGGGTTGGAGAAGGTTTCTACACATTACCTGTGACTGCGGGGTTGGAGAAGGTTTCTACACATTACCTGTGATAGTGGGGTTGGAGAAGGTTTCTACACATTACCTGTGATAGCATGGTGGGAGAAGGTTTCTACACATTACCTGTGACTGCAGGGTTGGAGAAGGTTTCTACACATTACCTGTGACTGCGGGGTTGGAGAAGGTTTCTACACATTACCTGTGACTGCAGGGTTGGAGAAGGTTTCTACACATTACCTGTGACTGCAGGGTTGGAGAAGGTTTCTACACATTACCTGTGACTGCGGGGTTGGAGAAGGTTTCTACACATTACCTGTGATAGTGGGGTTGGAGAAGGTTTCTACACATTACCTGTGACTGCGGGGTTGGAGAAGGTTTCTACACATTACCTGTGACTGCGGGGTTGGAGAAGGTTTCTACACATTACCTGTGACTGCGGGGTTGGAGAAGGTTTCTACACATTACCTGTGACTGCGGGGTTGGAGAAGGTTTCTACACATTACCTGTGACTGCGGGGTTGGAGAAGGTTTCTACACATTACCTGTGACTGCGGGGTTGGAGAAGGTTTCTACACATTACCTGTGATAGTGGGGTTGGAGAAGGTTTCTACACATTACCTGTGATAGCATGGTGGGAGAAGGCTTCTACGTAGGTCAGGTAGTTGTGGGGACAGTGTTTCTTCAGCCACTTGCAGACATCCTGTTGGGTCCACAGAACCACTGGTTTGGACAGACTGGACAGAGTAGGGCTGGTGTGGTACACAGTGAAGGCTTCGCCTGGACGCAGCTGAAACACACAGAGTTTGGCTTACGGTGTGTGTGTCTGTGTGTGTGTGTGTGTGTGTGTGTGTGTGTGTGTGTGTGTGTGTGTGTGTGTGAACATGGAAACAAGCATCAAGGAGACAGAAGCCATGATTTTTTATTTTGTTGTGTCAGTGCACTCTTTGTGTGGTGACTGAGTGATCGGATGTGTGAACATTAGTTGTGGTGACTGAGTGATCATGTGTGAACATTAGTTGTGGTGACTGAGTGATCATGTGTGAACATTAGTTGTGGTGACTGAGTGATCATGTGTGAACATTAGTTGTGGTGACTGAGTGATCATGTGTGAACATTAGTTGTGGTGACTGAGTGATCATGTGTGAACATTAGTTGTGGTGACTGAGTGATCATGTGTGAACATTAGTTGTGGTGACTGAGTGATCATGTGTGAACATTAGTTGTGGTGACTGAGTGATCATGTGTGAACATTAGTTGTGGTGACTGAGTGATCATGTGTGAACATTAGTTGTGGTGACTGAGTGATCATGTGTGAACATTAGTTGTGGTGACTGAGTGATCATGTGTGAACATTAGTTGTGGTGACTGAGTGATCGGATGTGTGAACATTAGTTGTGGTGACTGAGTGATCGGATGTGTGAACATTAGCTGTGGTGACTGAGTGATCGGATGTGTGAACATTAGCTGTGGTGACTGAGTGATCATGTGTGAACATTAGCTGTGGTGACTGAGTGATCATGTGTGAACATTAGTTGTGGTGACTGAGTGATCATGTGTGAACATTAGTTGTGGTGACTGAGTGATCATGTGTGAACATTAGTTGTGGTGACTGGGTGATCATGTGTGAACATTAGCTGTGGTGACTGAGTGATCATGTGTGAACATTAGTTGTGGTGACTGGGTGATCATGTGTGAACATTAGTTGTGGTGACTGAGTGATCATGTGTGAACATTAGCTGTGGTGACTGAGTGATCATGTGTGAACATTAGTTGTGGTGACTGAGTAATCATGTGTGAACATTAGTTGTGGTGATGACAATGTATCTAACCCTAAACCGAACCACTTTACCCCTAACCCTAATTCTAACCCCTGAACCTAAAATTGTCATGGTTCCACCCGTCACCAGAAGGTCATCCTAGAGACTATCCTAGAGACCATCCTAGAGACTATCCTAGAGACAATTATGACCCTCAGGTGTGTTCTATTACTCATTATGATTTCCCCTTTAAAAGAGGTGTGTTTTCTGGTTCTCTTTGCAGAAGCTTGAATCGCTTACTGTGTGTGGTCGTTTTCTGAGTGAGTTTTTGAGACTTAGTGTTTGTTGCTTTTTCAAGTGTACTGTGATCCTGCGGCTACCGTTTCTTAGTAAAGGCTTATGTTTATCCTTAACCACTGATTCCTCATCTGGTCTCTTCTCTGCACCTGGGTCCAACCTCAACACGTCACAGAAATACATATGATCTTGTTTTACTATTCTTTTAAGAACTATCCTTGTGGGGACCAGAAGTCCAAACACACACACACACACACACACGCACACACAAGCATGCATAGACAAACAACCCCTATTAATCACTAGCTGAGACTCTATCAGGACTTCTCAAAAGTCTTGTTCAAGCAGCAGGCCTTCATTCTCAAATCAGTTTTGTTTTTAAAATCTGTTTTGGAAAACTGACTGTCCAAACAGCCAGTTACAAGTGACCAAATTGGACTTGTGTGTTCAGACAGCAGTAATTTGCTGACATGGCTACACTAATTGCCATAGCAACGAGGGGTGTGTGCACAGTGGTGTAGGTTGATTGGTGGTGGTGCTCCTGCTGCCTATCACTCAGAAGTTATGTAGCAAGCTAAGGTGACAGTGGGGCTGTTACGGTGACCGTATTACCGCCACACCAGCGGTCAAGAGTCCCGACCTGTCACAACCATACCGGCGGTCATGAGTCATGACCATAGTCAAATTCCACGTGACCATTTTGTCATGGTAACTAGGCTTCCCCAAAACTATGCTCTGATCCTGCTGATGGTCATTAGTAGCGTACCAAACTTGCTAACTGCCAGTCGCTAATGGCCTGGTACTCATCAAACTATTGTCCCTCTAATGAGCTCATGTTGCGCAACATTTATATATGCTATGCAATTGTGTAAGAAAACAGAGTTTGATGGCCTCTATTAAAAAGAGGAGGATCACATCAGCTTTCTATAGGCTAGGCCTACTATATTTATTTATCAACTTTCCCAATATTAAGCACATTGCTTCGCTTTACAACAGGAGTATAGCCTACCTGGCTGGCATGAAAATGAACTGTGTGATAGCGTCCTTCATTCACTATTTAAGTGCATAGATGACAGGTATTTTTTCCCCCTAAATAATAATGGTCCATCCTATATCAAAACTAATTTCACATACATACACAACCGTTCAAAAGTTTGAGGTCCAATAGAAATGTCCTTGTTTTGAAAGAAAAGCACATTTTTTGTCCATTAAAATAACATCAAATTGATCAGAAATACAGTGTAGACATTGTTAATATTGCAAATGACTATTGTAGCTGGAAACGGTTTATCTTTTATGGAATATCTACATAGGCGTACAGAGGCCCATTATCAGCAACCATCACTCCTGTGTTCGAATGGCACGTTGTGTTAGCTAATCCAAGTTTATAATTTTAAAAGGCTAATTGAACATTAGAAAACCCTTTTCTAATCATGTTAGCACAGTCAAAAACTGTTGTTCTCATTAAAGAAGCAATAAAACTGGCGTTCTTTAGACTAGTTGAGTATCTGGAACATCAGCATTTGTGGGTTCGATTACAGGCTCAAAATAGCCAGAAACAAAGAACTTTCTTCTATAACTCGTGAGTCTATTATTGTTCGGAGAAATTAAGGCTATTCCATGCGAGAAATTGCCAAGAAACTGAATATCTCGTACAACGCTGTGCACTACTCCCTTCACAAAACAGCGCAAACTGTCTCTAACCAGAATAGAAAGAGGAGTGGGAGGCCCCTGTGCACGACTGAGCAAGAGGACAAGTACATTAGAGTGTCTAGCTTGAGAAACAGATGCCTCCAAAGTCCTCAACTGGCAGCTTCATTAAATAATACCCGCAAAACACCAGTCTCAACGTAAACAGTGAAGAGGCGACTCCGGGATGCTGGCCTTCTAGGCAGAGTTCCTCTGCCCAGTGTCTGTGTTCTTTTGCCCATCTTAATATTTTCTTTCTATTGGCCAGTCTGAGATATAGCTTTTTCTTTGCAACTCTGACTAGAAGGCCAGCATCCCGGAGTCGCCTCTTCACCTGGAATGCTTTTCCAATAGTCTTGAAGGAGTTCCCACATATGCTGAGTACTTGATGCTTTTCCTTCACTCTGCGGGCCAGGTCATCTGTTGCAGCACTCTATCACTCTTCTTCTTGGTCAAATAGCTCTTACACAGCCTGAGGTGTGTTGGGTCATTTTCCTGTTGAAAAACAAATCATACTCTCACTAAGTAAAATCAGATGGGATGGTGTATCGCTGCAGAATGCTGTGGTAGCCATGCTAGTTAAGTGTGCCTTGAATTCTAAATAAATCACAGACAGTGTCGCCAGCAAAGCATCCCCACACCATCACACCTCCTCCTCCATGCTTCACGGTGGGAACCACACATGCAGAGATCATCCGTTCACCTACTCTGCGTCTCACGAAGACACAGCGGTTGGAACCAAAAATCTCACATTTGGACCACAAGTTATAAGCAAGTTATAAGCCCAGTCATTGCACAATCACATGTGAAACACAGTTTTGACTGGTCACTATTTAAAAGAGGATCCCAGCTTTCTCGTGCTGCTATCTTTATTGCTAAATTCTTCAAATGAAGCACATTAATCCGCTTTACAACCTGGCATACATCGGCGGCGCGAGTTTCAAGTTTGGGGAAGCTCATTTTCACTTTATAATAAAGCATTCCATGCATCATCACATTTGTGGACCTACAGTGCCTTGCGAAAGTATTCGGCCCCCTTGAACTTTGCGACCTTTTGCCACATTTCAGGATTCAAACATAAAGATATAAAACTGCATTTTTTTGTGAAGAATCAACAACAAGTGGGACACAATCATGAAGTGGAACGACATTTATTGGATATTTCAAACTTTTTTAACAAATCAAAAACTGAAAAATTGGACGTGCAAAATTATTCAGCCCCTTTACTTTCAGTGCAGCAAACTCTCTCCAGAAGTTCAGTGAGGATCTCTGAATGATCCAATGTTGACCTAAATGACTAATGATGATAAATACAATCCACCTGTGTGTAATCAAGTCTCCGTATAAATGCACCTGCACTGTGATAGTCTCAGAGGTCCGTTAAAAGCGCAGAGAGCATCATGAAGAACAAGGAACACACCAGGCAGGTCCGAGATACTGTTGTGAAGAAGTTTAAAGCCGGATTTGGATACAAAAAGATTTCCCAAGCTTTAAACATCCCAATGAGCACTGTGCAAGCGATAATATTGAAATGGAAGGAGTATCAGACCACTGCAAATCTACCAAGACCTGGCCGTCCCTCTAAACTTTCAGCTCATACAAGGAGAAGACTGATCAGAGATGCAGCCAAGAGGCCCATGATCACTCTGGATGAACTGCAGAGATCTACAGCTGAGGTGGGAGACTCTGTCCATAGGACAACAATCAGTCGTATATTGCACAAATCTGGCCTTTATGGAAGAGTGGCAAGAAGAAAGCCATTTCTTAAAGATATCCATAAAAAGTGTTGTTTAAAGTTTGCCACAAGCCACCTGGGAGACACACCAAACATGTGGAAGAAGGTGCTCTGGTCAGATGAAACCAAAATTGAACTTTTTGGCAACAATGCAAAACGTTATGTTTGGCATAAAAGCAACACAGCTGAACACACCATCCCCACTGTCAAACATGGTGGTGGCAGCATCATGGTTTGGGCCTGCTTTTCTTCAGCAGGGACAGGGAAGATGGTTAAAATTGATGGGAAGATGGATGGAGCCAAATACAGGACCATTCTGCAAGAAAACCTGATGGAGTCTGCAAAAGACCTGAGACTGGGATGGAGATTTGTCTTCCAACAAGACAATGATCCAAAACATAAAACAAAATCTACAATGGAATGGTTCAAAAATTAACATATCCAGGTGTTAGAATGGCCAAGTCAAAGTCCAGACCTGAATCCAATCGAGAATCTGTGGAAAGAACTGAAAACTGCTGTTCACAAATGCTCTCCATCCAACCTCACTGAGCTCGAGCTGTTTTGCAAGGAGGAATGGGAAAAATGTCAGTCTCTCGATGTGCAAAACTGATAGAGACATACCCCAAGCGACTTACAGCTGTAATCGCAGCAAAAGGTGGCGCTACAAAGTATTAACTTAAGGGGGCTGAATAATTTTGCACGCCCAATTTGTCAGTTTTTGATTTGTTAAAAAAGTTTGAAATATCCAATAAATGTCGTTCCACTTCATGATTGTGTCCCACTTGTTGTTAATTCTTCACAAAAAAATACAGTTTTATATCTTTATGTTTGAAGCCTGAAATGTGGCAAAAGGTCGCAAAGTTCAAGGGGGCCGAATACTTTCGCAAGGCACTGTATGTAACATAAAATACTATTCATAACGTCATGAGTAGTTTGGATAGTCATAATTTAGGCTAATAATATAACTCAATCAATATTCGCAAAAAAATACCGTTCAGAGCATGGCTGAACGCGCATAGTGTAGAGTAGGCATAAGCTATATCACATACATTTCTTCTTTCATTGCATGGGAAATATCTGTCCTATTATAAACACATCTCATGCAATTCTCCTACACCTCATATGACTGGAGATAGTAGTAGAATCTTTCTTAATATGACAGATTACAGGGTAGCTTCCTCTGCTGACTCTGACAAACAGATTCAAATAAATGATTGTTTTGTCAAAAAACTCACTTTTAAGGAGCACTTACCCAACAATGATAAATAGTGACTATGGGCAGTGCATGGGGACATTGCTGATGTTCTCCGCCGGTGCCAATAAGATAGGCTATACTGTTGTTCGCTCAATTGAATCAGGGATTTTGATAACTAAAAGACAGATTTGTCTTTTCATTGTCTTCTCTTTACAGCAATAACCATTTGCTTTCCAAACTGCGATTGTATTTTGAAATATTGCAATATGCCTGGCTTGGCCTCTCTACTTTAAACAGACAGTTGCAACTCAACAATAACCTGCCCAAATTGCATGCGCTACCTTTCCCTACGACTTTAGGCAAATACGATTTAAAACAATCCACAACTTATACTGAACCCTAACCCTAACACATCATGCAACAATTTCAACGATTTTACTGTTACAGTTCATATAGAGAAAACAGTCAATTTAAATAAACAAATTAGGCTCTAATCTATGAATTTCACATGCCACAGCCATTCAGAATGAGGTTTTCTCCAAAAAGAGCTTTATTACAGGCAGAAATACTCTTCCGTTTCATCAGCTGTCTAAGTCTCAGATGATCCCACAGGTGAAGAAGCCGGATGTGGAGGTCCTGGGCTGGCGTGGTTACACGCGATCTGCGGTTGTGAGGCCGGTTGGACGTACTGCCAAATTCTCTTAAACGATGTTTGAGGTGGCTTATGGTAGAGGAATCAACATTAAATTATCTGACAGCTCTGGTGGACATTCCTGCAGTCAGCATGCCAATTGCACGCTCCCTAAAAACTTGAGACATCTGTGGTATTGTGTTGTGTGACAAAACTGCATATTTTAGGGTGGCCTTTTATTGTCCCCAGCACAAGGCGCACCATGATGATCATGATGATCAATGATCATGCTGTTTAATCAGCTTCTTGATATGCCACACCTGTCAGGTGGATGGATTATCTTGTCAAAGCAGAAATGCTCACCAATAGAGATGTAAACAAAACCCTGAGAGAAATAAGCTTTTTGTGTTTATGGAACATTTGTGGGATATTTTATTTTAGCTCATGAAACATAGGACCAACACTTTACATGTTGTGTTTAAATTTCTGTTCAGTATATAAAAAAAAAGCTAATGATCCTCTGTGGCCAAATCATGCTTTAGTAGCCTATTTTGAATTATTTAATTTACAGTGCATTTGGAAAGTATTCAGACCCCTTCCCCTTTTCAACATTTTGTTATGTTACAGCCTTATTCTAAATTTGATTAAATAAAAAAATATCCTCATCAATTTACACACAATACCCCATAATGACAAAGAAAAACTGTTTGCAAATGTATTAAAATAAAAAAACTGAAATACCTTATTTACACAAGTATTCAGACCTCTTTGCTATGAGACTTGAAATTGAGCTCAGGTGCATCCTGTTTCCATTGGTCAACCTTGAGATGTTTCTACAACTTGATTGGAGTCCACTTGTGGTAAATTCAATTGATTGGACATGATTTGGAAAGGCACACACCTGTCTATGACAGTGCATGTTAGAGCAAAAACCAAGCCATGAGGTCAAAGGAATCATGGTCTGAAACAGAAATGTATCGAGGCAAAGATCTGGGGAAGGGTACCAAATCATTTCTGCAGCATTGAAGGTCACCAAGAACACAGTCCTTCTCTGGGTACACTGACTTCAATTCAAAACCTAGGACGATCGTAGTCCTCACCTCCTTCCATAGACCTACATGGTAATTATGGACGACCTACAACCAATCAAAGCTCTTACAGTGTGAACTGAAATGTTGTCCATCCAATCATAGGATTAGGATCAGAGTGTTGTATTGGGGTTGTGCTGCAGAGCATTGTGGGGGGGGGGGGGGGGGGATTTTTATTCTCTATTTTGGTTAGGTCGGGGTGTGACTATGGGCCTGGTATGGTTCCCAATCAGAGGCAGCTGTTTATCGTTGTCTCTGATTGGGGATCATATTCAGACAGCCATTTCCCCACTGTGTTTTTTGGGATCTTGTTTTTGTGTTGCCTGTGAGCACTCCAGAACGTCACGTTTCGGTTATTCTTTATTGTTTTTGTGCGTTTCATTAAATAAATATGTGGAACCCAGATCACGCTGCGCTTTGGTCCGAGTATGCTTACGACGATCGTGACAGAAGATCCCATCACGACAGGACCAAGCAGAGTGCCCAGGAGGAGAGGGTATCCTGGACTTGGGAGGAAATCGTGGCAGGACAGGATCGCCTTCCTTTGTGGCAGTCGCAAAGAGAGAAGGGAGGACAGTGACGACGCCGGGGTTCGCGGCCACTTAAAAAGCCCCAAAAAACATCCAAAATATTTTGGGGGGGGCACACGGGGTGGTCGGCGGAGCCGGGGAGTGAGCCAGAGCCTGTATGGGAGTTGATAGAGGAAGGTAATGAGAGATACCGGAGAGAGGTTATGGCAAGGAGTATGCTGCAGCGCAGGCTCGCTGAAGAGCGTCTTCTCATCCCAGCACCATCTGTGCCAGCTCCCCGCACTCGCCGGGCGAAGTGTGTCATCGTTCCGGTACAATTTGTTCCGGCTCTACGAACCAGGTCTCCAGTGCGCCTCCACAGCCCAGTACGTCCTGTGCTAGCTCCCTGCCCCCACCGTGCGGAGGTTGTCATCTGTTCGGTACCAGTTGTGCCGGCTCCACGCACCAGGTCTCCAGTACGTCTCCTTAGTCTGGTTCGTCCTGTGCCTGCTCCTCGCACTTGCCCTGAAGTGTGTGTCACCAGTCCGGTACCACCTGTGCCGGCTCCACACACTAGGCCTCCAGTGCGCCTTCCCAGTCCGGTATGTCCTGTGTCTCCTCCTCGCACTTGCCCTGAAGTGCGTGACCCCAGTTCAGAGCTTCCGGCGACGATTCCCTGTCCAGAGCTTCCGGCGACGGTTCACAGTCCGGAACCTCCTGCGACGGTCCACAGTCCGGAACCTCCTGCGACGGTCCACGGTCCGGAACCTCCTGCGACGGTCCACGGTCCGGAACCTCCTGCGACGGTCCGGAACCTCCTACGACGGTCCACAGTCCGGAACCTCCTGCGACGGTCCACGGTCCGGAACCTCCTACGACGGTCCACAGTCTGGAACCTCCTACGACGGTCCACGGTCCGGAACCTCCTACGACGGTCCACAGTCCGGAATCTCCTGCGACGGTCCACGGTCCGGAATCTCCTGCGACAGTCCACGGTCCGGAACCTCCTGCGACGGTCCACGATCCAGAACGTCCAGCTCCAGGGCAGGAGTCTCCCTCTGCGCCGGTGCCCAGTCCAGGCACGGCGTCCAGTCCCGCTCCATGGCAGGAGCCTTCCCCCTGCGCCGGTGCCCAGTCCAGGCACGGCGTCCAGTCCCGCTCCATGGCAGGAGCCTTCCCCCTGCGCCGGTGCCCAGTCCAGGCACGGCGTCCAGTCCCGCTCCATGGCATGGCTTGAAAACAAGCAGCTCATTAGTAGCCTACAGGTATGTGGAAGATCAGGCCTTTATTCAGGAACGTTTCTCAGGCTACTTTGTTGTGTCAAGGGGGCGAGATGTGCAGTCTGTTGGGATGGATCTACTATTTGTATATACAGCTGTCCCCTGATTAAGAGGTGATGACCACTCCACTACCATTGTCAACTCTCTCCTGACATGAAATGAAGCCACATCTCATGTGCCCTCTCAACCACTGCCACATTAAATATTTCCTCTCCAAGCACTGTGAATACCCTTATAAATGTTCTCTCATTACTGTATGTAGAGTCAATCACATACACAAACACAATCACATTATTACACATCAATAATTTGACTCCTTGCTTGAACTAACTCATTCTTAGTTATTTTGTCTAACTGTGTAGTGTGTTGTGTTATTGTGATCCCTTCCCAACACTGTAAGTGGCCTTCTCATTCCCAAATATTTTTTTACCACACTTTGTCGTCTCCACACTCTTATACCATGGGTCTCACATCCTCCTCAATGTTACAAGTCACCAGGCTCCACTGGTTCTGATGAAACAAAGATTGAATTCCTTTGCCTGAATGCCAAGTGTACCACCTGGAGGAAACCTGGCACCATCCCTATGGTGAAAAATAGTGGTGGCAGAATCATGCTGTGGGGATGTTTTTCAGCTGACGGGATTGGGAGACTAGTCAGGATTTAGGGAAAGATGAACGAACAAAAGTACAGAGAGATCCTTGATGAAAACCTGCTCCAGACCAGAGCGCTCAGGACCTCAGACTGGGGCAACACTCCCCATCCAACTTAACAGCGTTTGAGAGGATCTGCAGAGAACAATGGGAGAAAATCCCCAAATACAGGTGTGCCAAGTTTGTAGCATCATACCCAAGAAGACTGAAGGCTGTAATTGCTGTTCTAAAGTTCTAAATGAAGCATATAGAAGGACCCGTTTCTTTGTTAACTGCTCAACACTGAACAGTTAGTCCGCACTCTCTCGGGAAAATATCCTCTCATGGACGTTTCCCAGTTGCTTTGAATGTTCAATATCATAGTGTAAGAACACTTTCAAAGCCTTGAAGGATAAGATTATCCAACTTTCAAAACAAGTCCTTTTTTGCTAGCTACATCAGTCAACTAGCTAGCTGTTTAGCTTTCTAGCACATTCACTCATTTGTTTGTAAACAATTAATAAGCTAGTTAGCGACCACAAGTTATTGTCAAACTGTCAACAGACTACCTAGCAAGCAACACAATATGCCAAATAACATCTAAAAACCACTTGAGGGCAAATAAATCAGATTTGACCATTCAGACAGAAGTCACATGGCCAGGAATCAGATTTGTATCACCTTTGTAGGTGGTTTGAAATTTGACTTTGAAATATCTGATTCCATGTGCTTTTTGACTGTTCAGACTGCTAGAAAAATAACAGATTTGAATCAGATATGCAAAAAAAATGGATATGAGTCACTTCAAATTGTCAATGTGAACAAGGCTGAAGTGCATTCTGGTATGTAAGCCTTAATTGAAAATAACTTAATCTGTGTGCTCGAGTATACAGTGCTCACACACTTTCCATCTGTATGCTCTTGTAGTGTGTACTGTAGCACTACGGCCATTCCTGTAATCACACACATAATTCACTCCCTGCTCAATGACGCGCTGAAGCCATTTTAATAGCCTACATCTCTTCACTGCACAGCTCACCCTTAATTGAGATCCAGTTAGGAAAGGTGTGAAAATGCTCTTTTGGATGATCTAACTGGAGTGTGTGTGAAAAGCTATCTTGGCTCTTTCTCTCCCTTCAGTGAGAGGAGGCTTCGTACTGGACAAAGAGTCAATAGTAAGGCTGTATTTAGTCTTGTAGATTAGCCACTCTGACTGACAGAATTGGTTAGCTAATTAAGACAAGGCTATCACTATTGTGCCTTGTGTCAATGGAAAGGCAGAGACAGAGATAGGGAGACAGAGAAAGACAAACAGTCAGCAAGCAAGACAGTCAGAGTCAGACAGTCAGAGTCAGACAGTCAGAGAATCAGACAGTCAGAGTGCAAGACAGTCAGAGAGTGAGACGGTCAGAGAGCGAGACAATCAGATAGGGAGACAATCAGAAAGTGAGAAAGCAAGAGAGCAAGAAGGTCAGACTGAGATAGAGAGCAAGAAGGTCAGACAGAGATAGAGAGCAAGAAGGTCAGACAGAGTCAGAGAGTGAGACAGTCAGAGAGCAAAATGGTCAGAAGGTGAGACAGTCTGTGACAGAGACAGTCAGAGAATGAGACAGTCAGAGAGCGAGACAGTCAGAGAGCAAAATGGTCAGAAGGTGAGACAGTCTGTGACAGAGACAGTCAGAGAATGAGACAGTCAGAGAGCGAGACAGTCAGAGAGCGAGACAGTCAGAGAGCGAGACAGTCAGAGAGCGAGACCGTATGAGAGCGAGACCGTATGAGAGCGAGACAGTATGCGAGAGAGACAATCAGATAGAGACAGTCAGTGAGTGAGACAGTCAGAGAGTGAGACAGTCAGAGAGTGAGACAGTCAGAGAGTGAGACAGTCAGTGAGCGAGACAGTCAGTGAGCAAGACAGCCAGAGAATGAGACAATCAGATAGGGAAACAGTCAGTGAGAGAAACAGAGAGTAAGATAGTCAGAGAGTGAGACAGTCAGATATGGAGACAGCCAGTGAGCGAGACAGTCAGAGAGCGAGACAGTCAGAGAGCGAGACAGTCAGAGAGCGAGACAGTCAGAGAGCGAGACAGTCAGAGAGGGAGACGGTCAGTGAGAGAGACAGTCAGAGAATGAGACGGTCAGAGAGGGAGACAGTCAGAGAATGAGACGGTCAGAGAGTGAGACAGTCAAAGAGTGGGTCTGGGAGGGTGTCTCGCTGGTCTGGACGGGGTGTCCGTTGCTCTGTTGTTCCTGTGTGAGGTGTTGGGGCTGCTGTTGAGGGAATCGTCCTTCAGGGTTCTGGCAAAAGTTGGGATTGCTGCTTTGTAGAGGTGGACCTGGTCATAAAGGCTGTTCAGGTCCAGGGTGGACCTGGTCATAAAGGCTGTTCAAGTCCAGGGTGGACCTGGTCATAAAGGCTGTTCAAGTCCAGGGTGGACCTGGTCATAAAGGCTGTTCAAGTCCAGGGTGGACCTGGTCATAAAGGCTGTTCAAGTCCAGGGTGGACCTGGTCATAAAGGCTGTTCAAGTCCAGGGTGGACCTGGTCATAAAGGCTGTTCAAGTCCAGGGTGGACCTGGTCATAAAGGCTGTTCAAGTCCAGGGTGGACCTGGTCATAAAGGCTGTTCAAGTCCAGGGTGGACCTGGTCATAAAGGCTGTTCAAGTCCAGGGTGGACCTGGTCATAAAGGCTGTTCAAGTCCAGGGTGGACCTGGTCATAAAGGCTGTTCAAGTCCAGGGTGGACCTGGTCATAAAGGCTGTTCAAGTCCAGGGTGGACCTGGTCATAAAGGCTGTTCAAGTCCAGGGTGGACCTGGTCATAAAGGCTGTTCAAGTCCAGGGTGGACCTGGTCATAAAGGCTGTTCAAGTCCAGGGTGGATCTGGTCATAAAGGCTGTTCTAGTCCAGGGTGGACCTGGTCATAAAGGCTGTTCAAGTCCAGGGTGGAGTGGTTCACATGGGCACAAATGGCCTGAGGGCCCAGCAGGAAGGGGTGGCCACAGCACTCAAGGGAGTGATTGAAAAAGCTTCTTCCACTTTCCACACTGCTACCACGAAAACACATTCACCCTGCCACCATACAGTGGGTGAATGCGAGCATTTCGAGAGACTGTACCTCAAAACCTAATGTCTACCTGGCCCACCACTCCACCCTGGACTTGAACAGCCTTCATGACCTGAAACCTATCCAACCAAAATGCCATCAAAAGGAACATAACATTTGACATACCAATCAGGATCTAACAAAAAAATACTTGAATCAGTTATAGAATCCACTGCCCTTCATGGTTGTGAGGTCTGGGGTCCGCTCACCAACCAAGAATTCACAAAATGGGACAAACTCTGCATGCAGAATTCTGCAAAAATATCCCCTGTGTACAACGTAAAACACCAAATAATGCATGCAGAGCAGAATTAGGCCGACACCCGCTAATGATCAAAATCCAGAAAAGAGCCGTTAAATTTGACAACCACCTAAAAGGAAGCGATTCCCAAACCTTCCACCTACAGAGGAATTAACCTGGAGAAGAGTCCCCTAAGCAAGCTGGTCCTGGGGCTCTGTTCACAAATACAAACAGAGCCCCAGCAGAGCAACACAATTAGACCCAACCAAATCATGACAAAACAAAAAGATAATTACTTGACACGTTGGATAAAATTCACAAAAAAACTATAATGCAATTCGGCCCTAAACGGAGCGTACACCGTGTCAGAATACCTGACCACTGTGACTGACCCAAAATTAAGGAAATCTTTGACTATGTACAGACTCAATGAGCATAGCCTTGCTATTGAGAAAGGCCGCTGAAGACAGACCTGGCTCTCAAGAGAAGACAGGCTATGTGCACACTGCCCACAAATTGAGGTGGAAACTGAGCTGCACTTCCTAACCTCCTGCCCAATGTATGACCATATAAGAGACACATATTTCCCTCAGATTACACAGATCCACAAAGAATTCTAAAACAAACCCAATTTTGATAAACTCCCAATACTATTGGGTGAAATACCACAGTGTGCCATCACAGCAGCAAGATTTCAGTGAAGAACAAACATCATTGTAAATTCAACCCATATTTATGTATATTTATTTTCCTTTTCGTACTTTAACTATTTGCATATCATTACAACACTGTATATATACATAATATGACATTTGTAATGTCTTTATTTATGTTTACTGTACATTTTTTATTGTTGATTTCACTTTTGTTTATTATCTACTTCACTTGCTTTGGGAATGTTAACATATTTCTTCCATGCCAATAAAGCCTTTCAATAGAGAGAGAGAGGGAGAGAGAGAGAGAGAGAGAGAGAGAGAGAGAGAGAGAGAGAGAGACAGACAGAGAGAGAGAGAGAGAGAGACAGAGAGAGAGAGAGACAGAGAGAGAGAGAGAGAGAGACAGAGAGAGAGAGAGAGAGAGAGAGAGAGATAGAGAGAGACAGAGAGAGAGAGAGAGAGACAGAGAGAGAGAGAGAGAGAGAGAGAGAGAGACAAAGAGAGAGAGAGAGACAAAGAGAGAGAGAGAGAGAGACAAAGAGAGAGAGAGAGAGAGAGAGAGAGAGAGAGAGACAGACAGACAGACAGACAGAGAGAGAGAGAGAGAGACAGAGAGAGAGAGAGAGAGACAGAGAGAGAGAGAGAGAGAGAGACAGAGAGAGAGAGAGACAGGGAGAGAGAGATAGAGAGAGACAGAGAGAGAGAGAGAGAGAGAGAGAGAGAGAGAGAGAGAGAGAGAGAGAGAGAGAGAGAGAGACAAAGAGAGAGAGAGAGAGAGAGAGAGACAGAGAGAGAGAGAGAGAGAGAGACAGAGAGAGAGAGAGAGAGACAGAGAGAGAGAGAGAGACAGAGAGAGAGAGAGAGAGAGAGAGAGAGAGAGAGAGAGAAAGAGAGAGAGACAGAGAGAGAGAGAGAGAGAGAGAGAGAGAGAGACAGAGAGAGAGAGAGAGAGAGAGAGAGAGAGAGAGAGAGAGAGAGAGAGAGAGAGAGAGATATCTATAATTTGACAGAGGCTCAAATATGGTGCGTAATGACCTTCATCATCAGCAGACCAGACAGAGTGGAAATGGAAAGAGGAGACCCTCCCTCCCTCCTCTTTTCTCCTCTCCTCTCATTTCATGACCATCCATCAGGCTTTATCTCCTCTTCTCCTCTTTCGTCTCTCTCTGCCTCCCTCCCTCCCTCCATCCTTCCCTCATCACTCCTCTCCTCTGGTTTTGAAGCCATCCATCAAGCTCTATCTCCTCTCGGCCAGTGGGCCAGCTCTGTGCTATGAGCGCTCAACCTTAACCCCTAGAAATGTACCTCTGTCTAACACCACATAACCTATCCTTACACAGCAGAAAGAGGGACGTGTGAATGGGTGGAGCATGAATTGCATGCTTGCCTGTCCCATTCAGAGGGGGGAATGAGATGGGGAGGGTGGAAGGGAGAAGCTTCTGTGGATGATGGTATTAAATTTAAAGATTGTGTCTACAAAAAAGGAGATATCTTGAACCTAAATGGGTTATTCGGCTGTCCCCAAGACAGGCAGCCTAGATGTGTTCCCTTGTTCCCCTCGTCTTTGTTTTTATTGTAGGATCACAAAGAAAGTACAAATAAAGTAAAATAATAGAACAAAAAAAGATCTGTCAGTTACAGTGCACTTCATACCTTCATCATCATATCATCATATTAGTTACATTGACAATTTGAATTAGACCTTTTCCAAGTACGAAACTCATTTTTCCCAGTATTCTTGACCTCTCTCCTGTTGAGTTCTTAAAGGTCATACGCTCCATGTGGTCTATTTCTTCTACAATGTCTATCCATTGTGTCACTGTGGGAGGGTCTTTTTGTAGCCATTTCCTAGTGACAGCCTTTTTACTGGCTGCCAGTAGGACCTTCAAGAGGTACTTTTCTCTATTGTGTAAGTTATCAGGTATTTCACCCATGTACAAAGAAATTCATGTTTGTTCTATGTCAAATTCCATAATTTTTCCAATGTTAGATCTTATTTCTCCCCAGTAAGTTTCGATTGCGGGGCAAGTCCAAAAGATATGAGAGTGGTCCGCCCTCAATAGACCGCATTCTCTCCAACAAGGGTGTAGTGAGCCAGTCTGTTTTGATTTCAGTTTAGGTGTTATGAAGAAACGTATTACATTCTTCCAACAGAATTCTCTCCATGACCTTGAGTTGGTGGAGCTTTGTTGAGTCTCTAATATGTTCAACCATGTTTCATCAGTTATTTCAATGTTAAGTTCCTCCTCCCATTTCTTTTTAATATAGTTTGTAGAATGTTTCTTTGAGGATTGAATACCCAAGTAGAGATTTGAAATAGTTTTTTTGTTACTCCCCAAGTTGTAAGCGTTATTGAATACTTGGATTAATTTTGGAGGTGCTCGAGGGTCAATCACTTTTATCTCCCTTAAGAAATAGTGTCGAACTTGTAGGTATCTGTAAAAATCTTGTTATCCAAGCCATGTTTTTTACTTAGGTCCTGGAAGTTATCTAGGTTCCCATTCCTTATAATTGTACTGAATGATGTGATGCCTTTCTGCGTCCATTGTTTAAACCTGCTGTCCTGAGTTGCAGGGATGAAGCTGGGGTCGTATGCGTGCCAACTCAGCAGTTTGATCTCTCTGTCTAAATTATTTTTCTTAACTACCCTAAACCATGTCTTCAGAGAGAACTTAATCCACTGATTTTGTCTATTGTATATTTCTTTTACCATGTCCTTATTTCCCAAAACTGACTGTATGGGTATCTCTGTCAAAGTAGTCTCGATGTCTTTCCATTTGGATTCGTATTCTGAATTGCACCAACACACCAGAAGTCTCAATTGGGCTGACACATAATAATCTTTTAGGTTTGGTAAGGCCATACCCCCACAGTTTTTTGGTAACTGTAATGTTGTATATCTAGTTCTTGGTCTCTTACTGTTCCAGATAAACCTTGATATCCGTTTATCCCATTCCCTAAACTGTTTAGGCGGGATTTATATGGGCAGTGATTAGAACAAATACAGTAACCTTGGCAGGATGTTCATATTGATTGTTTCAATTCTACTACTAAGATCTAAGGGAAGTGAATTCCACCTGTCTAGGTCATCATATATTTTCTTGTTAATGTGATCGTAATTCATGCAATAAAGTTTGGGTGTATCTTTTGGTAAATTTACTCCCAGATATTTAATGGATGAGGAGGTCCAGGTGAAGTTATACCTACTCTTCAGCTCTTCCTGTGGGGTATAATTATATACTAGGGCTTGGGTCTTGTGTACGTTAAGCACATACCCTGAATATGTTCCAAATGTTTGTAAAACATCCATCAATCTAGATACACTTGAGCCTGGGTCTTTAAGGAATAACAGAACGTCATCAGCATACATGCATATCTTATGTTCACTGCCTCTTATTGTTATTCCCTCTCAAGTTGGGTCCTGTCTTATTGCCTGTGCTAATGGTTCGAGGTACAAGGAGAAGAGCGTGGGTGAAAGATTACAGCCTTGTCTTGCCCCTCGCTCTAATTTTATCGTTCGTGTCAAATGTCCATTTATCTTTATTCTAGCGGTCGAACATGAATACAGTGTTTTGATGCACTGTATCACTTCTTTGTTGAAACCAAATCTTTCCATAACTTCGAATAGGTAATCCCATCTCACTGAATCAAATGATTTTTCTGCATCTCGGCTGATTAATAATAATTTTGTTCTCCAATGTCTTTCACCTCATCTACTTCAAGTCCATTACTCTCCCTCTCCTCTGACTCTCTCTACTGACATACCGCCGAGTAGTGAAGCGCGTAAAAATCATCTGTCCTTGGTTGCAACACTCACTACCAAGTTCCAAACTGCCATTGGAAGCAATGTCATCACAAGCACCGTTCATCAGGAGCTTCCATGGCTGAGCAGCCACACACAAGCCTAAGATCACCATGTGCAAGTGTTGGCTGGAGTTCTCTGGAGAGATAAATCACACTTCACTTTCTGGCAGTCCAACAGACAAAGCTGGGTTTTGTGGATGCCAGGAGAAAGCTACCTCCCCAAATGCATTTTTTTATTTAACCAGGCAAGTTCTTATTTACAATGACAGCCTACCGGGGACAGTGGGTTAACTGCCTTGTTCAGGGGCAGAATGACAGTTTCTTACCTTGTCAGCTCAGGGATTCGATCCAGCAACCTTTCGGTTACTGGCCCAACGCTCTAACCACAAGGCTACCTGCCACACCTGCATAGTGCCAAGTGTAAAGTTTGGTGGAGGAGGAATAATGGTCTGGGGCTGTTTTTCATGAATCAGGCTAGACCTCTTATTTCCAGGAAAGGGACATTTAACACTACAGCATACAATGACATTCAAGACGATTCTGTGAATCAAAATTTGTATCAACAGTTTGGGGAAGGCCCTTTCCTGTTTCAGCATGACACTGCCCCTGTGCACACAGCGAGGTCCATACAGAAATGGTTTGTTGAGATCGGTGTCGAAGAACTTGCCTGGCCTGCACAGAGCCCTGGCCTCAACCCCATTGAACACTTTTGGGATGAATTGGAATGTCGACTGCAAGGCCTAATCGCCCAAAATCAGCGCCTGACCTCACTAATGCTCGTGGCTGAATGGAAGCAAGTCCCCGCAGCAATATTCCAACATCTAGTGGAACGCCTTCCCAGAAGAGTGGAGGCTGTTATAGCAGCAATGTTCCAACATCTAGTGGAAGACCGTCCCAGAAGAGTGGAGGCTGTTATAGCAGCAATGTTCCAACATCTAGTGGAAGGCCTTCCCTCGAAGAGTAGAGGCTGTTATAGCAGCAATGTTCCAACATCTAGTGGAAGACCGTCCCAGAAGAGTGGAGGCTGTTATAGCAGCAATGTTCCAACATCTAGTGGAAGGCCTTCCCTCGAAGAGTAGAGGCTGTTATAGCAGCAATGTTCCAACATCTAGTGGAAGGCCTTCCCAGAAGAGTAGAGGCTGTTATAAAAGCAAAGTGGGGACCAACTACATTTAATACCCCTAATTTTGGAATGAGATGGTGTCCACATACTTTTGGTCATGTAGTGTATCATTCCTTGTTCTCTCCCCCTCCCTCCATCTTGTCATACTTCTTTCTCCCCCTCCATATCCTCTCCTGTGCCTTTCTTCCTCTCCTCTCCTCTCATTTCTAGCTGTCCTTCTGTGTCTCAGCCACTCTGCACGCTCTGTCTGTGTGTGTGTCCTCAGTTTCCCAGTGGAGCTGAATCAGGGATTAGAGCAGAGTCAGAGGGACTCCTTAAAATTCACCCTCCCTCCCTCCCTGCCTCCCTCACTCAGCCTCCAACAATAGGATATCTAGCCTCCTCCCTATAGCCTGCTGCTCCTGGGTCCTCTGCACCTCGGTCGACACGCTCCCTTGCCTCCCAACCCCCCCCCCCCCCCCCCCCCCCCCCCCCCCCCCCACACACACACACACACACACACACTGGCCTGATTGATAAAAAGATTCAGCCAATTAGCAGATGAAAACTCTGAAGGCGTGTGTGTGTTTGTGCATGTGTGTGTTTCAGTTACAAAGCAGAAGAAGGGTCAACAGTAATGTCACAGCTTTCTTAACACTCTTAACACGCTCTCCCAAATCCCATCCTCCATCTGGAACCCATCGCTTACCCTTTCTCCACTGTCTATCACACTGTTTCTCTTCTTCTCCACTGTCTATCACCCTGTTTCTCTTCTTCTCCACTGTTTATCACCCTGTTTCTCTTCTTCTCCACTGTCTATCACCCTGTTTCTCTTCTTCTCCACTGTTTATCACCCTGTTTCTCTTCTTCTCCACTGTCTATCACCCTGTTTCTCTTCTTCTCCACTGTTTATCACCCTGTTTCTCTTCTTCTCCACTGTCTATCACCCTGTTTCTCTTCTTCTCCACTGTCTATCACCCTGTTCCTCTTCTTCTCCACTGTCTATCACCCTGTTTCTCTTCTTCTTTCAGTCTATCACCCTGTTTCTCTTCTTCTCCACTGTCTATCACCCTGTTTCTCTTCTTCTCCCAGTCTATCACTCTGTTTCTCTTCTTCTTTCAGTCTATCACCCTGTTTCTCTTCTTCTCCACTGTCTATCACCCTGTTTCTCTTCTTCTCCACTGTCTATCACCCTGTTTCTCTTCTTCTCCACTGTCTATCACTCTGTTTCTCTTCTTCTCCACTGTCTATCACCCTGTTTCTCTTCTTCTCCACTGTCTATCACTCTGTTTCTCTTCTTCTCCACTGTCTATCACCCTGTTTATCTTCTTCTCCACTGTCTATCACTCTGTTTCTCTTCTTCTTTCAGTCTATCACTCTGTTTCTCTTCTTCTAAACTGTCTATCACTCTGTTTCTCTTCTTCTTTCAGTCTATCACCCTGTTTCTCTTCTTCTCCACTGTCTATCACTCTGTTTCTCTTCTTCTCCACTGTCTATCACTCTGTTTCTCTTCTTCTTTCAGTCTATCACCCTGTTTCTCTTCTTCTCCACTGTCTATCACTCTGTTTCTCTTCTTTCAGTCTATCACCCTGTTTCTCTTCTTCTCCACTGTCTATCACTCTGTTTCTCTTCTTCTCCACTGTCTATCACTCTGTTTCTCTTCTTCTCCACTGTCTATCACCCTGTTTCTCTTCTTCTCCACTCTATCACTCTGTTTCTCTTCTTCTTTCAGTCTATCACTCTGTTTCTCTTCTTCTCCACTGTCTATCACCCTGTTTCTCTTCTTCTCCACTGTCTATCACTCTGTTTCTCTTCTTCTTTCAGTCAATCACCCTGTTTCTCTTCTTCTCCACTGTCTATCACCCTGTTTCTCTTCTTCTTTCAGTCTATCACCCTGTTTCTCTTCTTCTCCACTGTCTATCACTCTGTTTATCTTCTTCTTTCAGTCTATCACCCTGTTTCTCTTCTTCTCCACTGTCTATCACCCTGTTTCTCTTCTTCTCCACTGTCTATCACTCTGTTTCTCTTCTTCTTTCAGTCTATCACCCTGTTTCTCTTCTTCTCCACTGTCTATCACTCTGTTTCTCTTCTTCTTTCAGTCTATCACTCTGTTTCTCTTATTCTAAACTGTCTATCACTCTGTTTCTCTTCTTCTTTCAGTCTATCACCCTGTTTCTCTTCTTCTCCACTGTCTATCACCCTGTTTCTCTTCTTCTCCACTGTCTATCACTCTGTTTCTCTTCTTCTTTCAGTCTATCACCCTGTTTCTCTTCTTCTCCACTGTCTATCACTCTGTTTCTCTTCTTCTTTCAGTCTATCACCCTGTTTCTCTTCTTCTCCACTGTCTATCACTCTGTTTCTCTTCTTCTCCACTGTCTATCACTCTGTTTCTCTTCTTCTCCACTGTCTATCACCCTGTTTCTCTTATTCTCCACTCTATCACTCTGTTTCTCTTCTTCTTTCAGTCTATCACTCTGTTTCTCTTCTTCTCCACTGTCTATCACCCTGTTTCTCTTCTTCTCCACTGTCTATCACTCTGTTTCTCTTCTTCTTTCAGTCTATCACCCTGTTTCTCTTCTTCTCCACTGTCTATCACCCTGTTTCTCTTCTTCTTTCAGTCTATCATCCTGTTTCTCTTCTTCTCCACTGTCTATCACTCTGTTTCTCTTCTTCTTTCAGTCTATCACCCTGTTTCTCTTCTTCTCCACTGTCTATCACCCTGTTTCTCTTCTTCTCCACTGTCTATCACTCTGTTTCTCTTCTTCTTTCAGTCTATCACCCTGTTTCTCTTCTTCTCCACTGTCTATCACTCTGTTTCTCTTCTTCTTTCAGTCTATCACCCTGTTTCTCTTCTTCTCCACTGTCTATCACTCTGTTTCTCTTCTTCTCCACTGTCTATCACTCTGTTTCTCTTCTTCTCCACTGTCTATCACCCTGTTTCTCTTCTTCTCCACTCTATCACTCTGTTTCTCTTCTTCTTTCAGTCTATCACTCTGTTTCTCTTCTTCTCCACTGTCTATCACCCTGTTTCTCTTCTTCTCCACTGTCTATCACTCTGTTTCTCTTCTTCTTTCAGTCTATCACCCTGTTTCTCTTCTTCTCCACTGTCTATCACCCTGTTTCTCTTCTTCTTTCAGTCTATCACCCTGTTTCTCTTCTTCTCCACTGTCTATCACTCTGTTTCTCTTCTTCTCCACTGTCTATCACCCTGTTTCTCTTCTTCTCCACTGTTTATCACCCTGTTTCTCTTCTTCTCCACTGTCTATCACCCTGTTTCTCTTCTTCTCCACTGTCTATCACCCTGTTTCTCTTCTTCTTTCAGTCTATCACTCTGTTTCTCTTCTTCTCCACTGTCTATCACCCTGTTTATCTTCTTCTCCACTGTCTATCACCCTGTTTCTCTTCTTCTCCACTGTCTATCACCCTGTTTCTCTTCTTCTCCACTGTCTATCACTCTGTTTCTCTTCTTCTCCACTGTCTATCACCCTGTTTCTCTTCTTCTCCACTGTCTATCACTCTGTTTCTCTTCTTCTCCACTGTCTATCACTCTGTTTCTCTTCTTCTTTCAGTCTATCACTCTGTTTCTCTTCTTCTTTCAGTCTATCACCCTGTTTCTCTTCTTCTCCACTGTCTATCACTCTGTTTCTCTTCTTCTCCACTGTCTATCACTCTGTTTCTCTTCTTCTCCACTGTCTATCACTCTGTTTCTCTTCTTCTTTCAGTCTATCACTCTGTTTCTCTTCTTCTTTCAGTCTATCACCCTGTTTCTCTTCTTCTCCACTGTCTATCACTCTGTTTCTCTTCTTCTCCACTGTCTATCACTCTGTTTCTCTTCTTCTCCACTGTCTATCACTCTGTTTCTCTTCTTCTCCACTGTCTATCACCCTGTTTCTCTTCTTCTCCACTGTCTATCACTCTGTTTCTCTTCTTCTCCACTGTCTATCACCCTGTTTCTCTTCTTCTCCACTGTCTATCACTCTGTTTCTCTTCTTCTCCACTGTCTATCACTCTGTTTCTCTTCTTCTCCACTGTCTATCACCCTGTTTCTCTTCTTCTCCACTCTATCACTCTGTTTCTCTTCTTCTTTCAGTCTATCACTCTGTTTCTCTTCTTCTCCACTGTCTATCACCCTGTTTCTCTTCTTCTCCACTGTCTATCACTCTGTTTCTCTTCTTCTTTCAGTCTATCACCCTGTTTCTCTTCTTCTCCACTGTCTATCACCCTGTTTCTCTTCTTCTTTCAGTCTATCACCCTGTTTCTCTTCTTCTCCACTGTCTATCACTCTGTTTCTCTTCTTCTACACTGTCTATCACCCTGTTTCTCTTCTTCTCCACTGTTTATCACCCTGTTTCTCTTCTTCTCCACTGTCTATCACCCTGTTTCTCTTCTTCTCCACTGTCTATCACCCTGTTTCTCTTCTTCTTTCAGTCTATCACCCTGTTTATCTTCTTCTCCACTGTCTATCACCCTGTTTCTCTTCTTCTCCACTGTCTATCACCCTGTTTCTCTTCTTCTCCACTGTCTATCACTCTGTTTCTCTTCTTCTCCACTGTCTATCACCCTGTTTCTCTTCTTCTCCACTGTCTATCACTCTGTTTCTCTTCTTCTCCACTGTCTATCACTCTGTTTCTCTTCTTCTCCACTGTCTATCACCCTGTTTCTCTTCTTCTCCACTCTATCACTCTGTTTCTCTTCTTCTTTCAGTCTATCACTCTGTTTCTCTTCTTCTCCACTGTCTATCACCCTGTTTCTCTTCTTCTCCACTGTCTATCACTCTGTTTCTCTTCTTCTTTCAGTCTATCACCCTGTTTCTCTTCTTCTCCACTGTCTATCACCCTGTTTCTCTTCTTCTTTCAGTCTATCACCCTGTTTCTCTTCTTCTCCACTGTCTATCACTCTGTTTCTCTTCTTCTCCACTGTCTATCACCCTGTTTCTCTTCTTCTCCACTGTTTATCACCCTGTTTCTCTTCTTCTCCACTGTCTATCACCCTGTTTCTCTTCTTCTCCACTGTCTATCACCCTGTTTCTCTTCTTCTTTCAGTCTATCACCCTGTTTATCTTCTTCTCCACTGTCTATCACCCTGTTTCTCTTCTTCTCCACTGTCTATCACCCTGTTTCTCTTCTTCTCCACTGTCTATCACTCTGTTTCTCTTCTTCTCCACTGTCTATCACCCTGTTTCTCTTCTTCTCCACTGTCTATCACTCTGTTTCTCTTCTTCTCCACTGTCTATCACTCTGTTTCTCTTCTTCTTTCAGTCTATCACTCTGTTTCTCTTCTTCTTTCAGTCTATCACCCTGTTTCTCTTCTTCTCCACTGTCTATCACTCTGTTTCTCTTCTTCTCCACTGTCTATCACTCTGTTTCTCTTCTTCTCCACTGTCTATCACTCTGTTTCTCTTCTTCTCCACTGTCTATCACCCTGTTTCTCTTCTTCTCCACTGTCTATCACTCTGTTTCTCTTCTTCTCCACTGTCTATCACCCTGTTTCTCTTCTTCTCCACTGTCTATCACTCTGTTTCTCTTCTTCTCCACTGTCTATCACTCTGTTTCTCTTCTTCTTTCAGTCTATCACCCTGATTCTCTTCTTCTCCACTGTCTATCACTCTGTTTCTCTTCTTCTTTCAGTCTATCACTCTGTTTCTCTTCTTCTCCACTGTCTATCACCCTGTTTCTCTTCTTCTCCACTGTCTATCACTCTGTTTCTCTTCTTCTCCACTGTCTATCACCCTGTTTCTCTTCTTCTCCACTGTCTATCACCCTGTTCCTCTTCTTCTCCACTGTCTATCACCCTGTTTCTCTTCTTCTTTCAGTCTATCACTCTGTTTCTCTTCTTCTCCACTGTCTATCACTCTGTTTCTCTTCTTCTTTCAGTCTATCACTCTGTTCCTCTTCTTCTCCACTGTCTATCACCCTGTTTCTCTTCTTCTTTCAGTCTATCACCCTGTTTCTCTTCTTCTCCACTGTCTATCACCCTGTTTCTCTTCTTCTCCACTGTCTATCACTCTGTTTCTCTTCTTCTCCACTGTCTATCACTCTGTTTCTCTTCTTCTCCACTGTCTATCACTCTGTTTCTCTTCTTCTCCACTCTATCACTCTGTTTCTCTTCTTCTCCACTGTCTATCACTCTGTTTCTCTTCTTCTCCACTGTCTATCACTCTGTTTCTCTTCTTCTCCACTGTCTATCACTCTGTTTCTCTTCTTCTCCACTGTCTATCACTCTGTTCCTCTTCTTCTCCACTGTCTATCACCCTGTTTCTCTTCTTCTCCACTGTCTATCACTCTGTTTCTCTTCTTCTCCACTGTCTATCACCCTGTTTCTCTTCTTCTCCACTGTCTATCACTCTGTTTCTCTTCTTCTCCACTGTCTATCACCCTGTTTCTCTTCTTCTCCACTGTTTATCACCCTGTTTCTCTTCTTCTCCACTGTCTATCACCCTGTTTCTCTTCTTCTCCACTGTCTATCACCCTGTTTCTCTTCTTCTTTCAGTCTATCACCCTGTTTATCTTCTTCTCCACTGTCTATCACCCTGTTTCTCTTCTTCTCCACTGTCTATCACCCTGTTTCTCTTCTTCTCCACTGTCTATCACTCTGTTTCTCTTCTTCTCCACTGTCTATCACCCTGTTTCTCTTCTTCTCCACTGTCTATCACTCTGTTTCTCTTCTTCTCCACTGTCTATCACTCTGTTTCTCTTCTTCTCCACTGTCTATCACCCTGTTTCTCTTCTTCTCCACTCTATCACTCTGTTTCTCTTCTTCTTTCAGTCTATCACTCTGTTTCTCTTCTTCTCCACTGTCTATCACCCTGTTTCTCTTCTTCTCCACTGTCTATCACTCTGTTTCTCTTCTTCTTTCAGTCTATCACCCTGTTTCTCTTCTTCTCCACTGTCTATCACCCTGTTTCTCTTCTTCTTTCAGTCTATCACCCTGTTTCTCTTCTTCTCCACTGTCTATCACTCTGTTTCTCTTCTTCTCCACTGTCTATCACCCTGTTTCTCTTCTTCTCCACTGTTTATCACCCTGTTTCTCTTCTTCTCCACTGTCTATCACCCTGTTTCTCTTCTTCTCCACTGTCTATCACCCTGTTTCTCTTCTTCTTTCAGTCTATCACCCTGTTTATCTTCTTCTCCACTGTCTATCACCCTGTTTCTCTTCTTCTCCACTGTCTATCACCCTGTTTCTCTTCTTCTCCACTGTCTATCACTCTGTTTCTCTTCTTCTCCACTGTCTATCACCCTGTTTCTCTTCTTCTCCACTGTCTATCACTCTGTTTCTCTTCTTCTCCACTGTCTATCACTCTGTTTCTCTTCTTCTTTCAGTCTATCACTCTGTTTCTCTTCTTCTTTCAGTCTATCACCCTGTTTCTCTTCTTCTCCACTGTCTATCACTCTGTTTCTCTTCTTCTCCACTGTCTATCACTCTGTTTCTCTTCTTCTCCACTGTCTATCACTCTGTTTCTCTTCTTCTCCACTGTCTATCACCCTGTTTCTCTTCTTCTCCACTGTCTATCACTCTGTTTCTCTTCTTCTCCACTGTCTATCACTCTGTTTCTCTTCTTCTTTCAGTCTATCACCCTGATTCTCTTCTTCTCCACTGTCTATCACTCTGTTTCTCTTCTTCTTTCAGTCTATCACTCTGTTTCTCTTCTTCTCCACTGTCTATCACCCTGTTTCTCTTCTTCTCCACTGTCTATCACTCTGTTTCTCTTCTTCTCCACTGTCTATCACCCTGTTTCTCTTCTTCTCCACTGTCTATCACCCTGTTCCTCTTCTTCTCCACTGTCTATCACCCTGTTTCTCTTCTTCTTTCAGTCTATCACTCTGTTTCTCTTCTTCTCCACTGTCTATCACTCTGTTTCTCTTCTTCTTTCAGTCTATCACTCTGTTCCTCTTCTTCTCCACTGTCTATCACCCTGTTTCTCTTCTTCTTTCAGTCTATCACCCTGTTTCTCTTCTTCTCCACTGTCTATCACCCTGTTTCTCTTCTTCTCCACTGTCTATCACTCTGTTTCTCTTCTTCTCCACTGTCTATCACTCTGTTTCTCTTCTTCTCCACTGTCTATCACTCTGTTTCTCTTCTTCTCCACTCTATCACTCTGTTTCTCTTCTTCTCCACTGTCTATCACTCTGTTTCTCTTCTTCTCCACTGTCTATCACTCTGTTTCTCTTCTTCTCCACTGTCTATCACTCTGTTTCTCTTCTTCTCCACTGTCTATCACTCTGTTCCTCTTCTTCTCCACTGTCTATCACCCTGTTTCTCTTCTTCTCCACTGTCTATCACTCTGTTTCTCTTCTTCTCCACTGTCTATCACCCTGTTTCTCTTCTTCTCCACTGTCTATCACTCTGTTTCTCTTCTTCTTTCAGTCTATCACCCTGTTTCTCTTCTTCTCCACTGTCTATCACTCTGTTTCTCTTCTTCTCCACTGTCTATCACTCTGTTTCTCTTCTTCTCCACTGTCTATCACTCTGTTTCTCTTCTTCTTTCAGTCTATCACTCTGTTTCTCTTCTTCTTTCAGTCTATCACCCTGTTTCTCTTCTTCTCCACTGTCTATCACTCTGTTTCTCTTCTTCTCCACTGTCTATCACTCTGTTTCTCTTCTTCTCCACTGTCTATCACTCTGTTTGTCTTCTTCTCCACTGTCTATCACTCTGTTTCTCTTCTTCTCCACTGTCTATCACCCTGTTTCTCTTCATCTCCACTGTCTATCACTCTGTTTCTCTTCTTCTCCACAGTCTATCACCCTGTTTCTCTTCTTCTCCACTGTCTATCACCCTGTTTCTCTTCTTCTCCACTGTCTATCACTCTGTTTCTCTTCTTCTTTCAGTCTATCACGCTTTTTCTCTTCTTCTCCACTGTCTATCACACTGTTTCTCTTCTTCTCCACTGTCTATCACCCTGTTTCTCTTCTTCTCCACTGTCTATCACCCTGTTTCTCTTCTTCTCCACTGTCTATCACCCTGTTTCTCTTCTTCTCCACTGTCTATCACTCTGTTTCTCTTCTTCTCCACTGTTTATCACACTGTTTCTCTTCTTCTCCACTGTTTATCACTCTGTTTCTCTTCTTCTTTCAGTCTATCACTCTGTTTCTCTTCTTCTCCACTGTCTATCACTCTGTTTCTCTTCTTCTCCACTGTCTATCACCCTGTTTCTCTTCTTCTCCACTGTCTATCACTCTGTTTCTCTTCTTCTTTCAGTCTATCACTCTGTTTCTCTTCTTCTCCACTGTCTATCACCCTGTTTCTCTTCTTCTCCACTGTCTATCACCCTGTTTCTCTTGTTCTCCACTGTTTATCACTCTGTTTCTCTTCTTCTTTCAGTCTATCACTCTGTTTCTCTTCTTCTCCACTGTCTATCACTCTGTTTATCTTCTTCTCCACTGTCTATCACTCTGTTTCTCTTCTTCTCCACTGTCTATCACTCTGTTTCTCTTCTTCTCCACTGTCTATCACTCTGTTTCTTTTCTTCTCCACTGTCTATCACCCTGTTTCTCTTCTTCTCCACTGTCTATCACCCTGTTTCTCTTCTTCTCCACTGTCTATCACCCTGTTTCTCTTCTTCTCCACTGTCTATCACCCTGTTTCTCTTCTTCTTTCAGTCTATCACTCTGTTTCTCTTCTTCTCCACTGTCTATCACTCTCATTCTCTTCTTCTCCACTGTCTATCACTCTGTTTCTCTTCTTCTTTCAGTCTATCACTCTGTTTCTCTTCTTCTCCACTGTCTATCACTCTGTTTATCTTCTTCTCCACTGTCTATCACTCTGTTTCTCTTCTTCTCCACTGTCTATCACACTGTTTCTCTTCTTCTCCACTGTCTATCACCCTGTTTCTCTTCTTCTCCACTGTCTATCACCCTGTTTCTCTTATTCTCCACTGTCTATCACTCTGTTTCTCTTCTTCTTTCAGTCTATCACTCTGTTTCTCTTCTTCTCCACTGTCTATCACTCTCATTCTCTTCTTCTCCACTGTCTATCACTCTGTTTCTCTTCTTCTTTCAGTCTATCACTCTGTTTCTCTTCTTCTCCACTGTCTATCACTCTGTTTCTCTTCTTCTTTCAGTCTATCACCCTGTTTCTCTTCTTCTCCACTGTCTATCACTCTGTTTCTCTTCTTCTTTCAGTCTATCACCCTGTTTCTCTTCTTCTCCACTGTCTATCACTCTGTTTCTCTTCTTCTCCACTGTCTATCACTCTGTTTCTCTTCTTCTCCACTGTCTATCACCCTGTTTCTCTTCTTCTCCACTCTATCACTCTGTTTCTCTTCTTCTTTCAGTCTATCACTCTGTTTCTCTTCTTCTAAACTGTCTATCACTCTGTTTCTCTTCTTCTTTCAGTCTATCACCCTGTTTCTCTTCTTCTCCACTGTCTATCACTCTGTTTCTCTTCTTCTCCACTGTCTATCACTCTGTTTCTCTTCTTCTTTCAGTCTATCACCCTGTTTCTCTTCTTCTCCACTGTCTATCACTCTGTTTCTCTTCTTCTTTCAGTCTATCACCCTGTTTCTCTTCTTCTCCACTGTCTATCACTCTGTTTCTCTTCTTCTCCACTGTCTATCACTCTGTTTCTCTTCTTCTCCACTGTCTATCACCCTGTTTCTCTTCTTCTCCACTCTATCACTCTGTTTCTCTTCTTCTTTCAGTCTATCACTCTGTTTCTCTTCTTCTCCACTGTCTATCACCCTGTTTCTCTTCTTCTCCACTGTCTATCACTCTGTTTCTCTTCTTCTTTCAGTCAATCACCCTGTTTCTCTTCTTCTCCACTGTCTATCACCCTGTTTCTCTTCTTCTTTCAGTCTATCACCCTGTTTCTCTTCTTCTCCACTGTCTATCACTCTGTTTCTCTTCTTCTTTCAGTCTATCACCCTGTTTCTCTTCTTCTCCACTGTCTATCACCCTGTTTCTCTTCTTCTCCACTGTCTATCACTCTGTTTCTCTTCTTCTTTCAGTCTATCACCCTGTTTCTCTTCTTCTCCACTGTCTATCACTCTGTTTCTCTTCTTCTTTCAGTCTATCACTCTGTTTCTCTTATTCTAAACTGTCTATCACTCTGTTTCTCTTCTTCTTTCAGTCTATCACCCTGTTTCTCTTCTTCTCCACTGTCTATCACCCTGTTTCTCTTCTTCTCCACTGTCTATCACTCTGTTTCTCTTCTTCTTTCAGTCTATCACCCTGTTTCTCTTCTTCTCCACTGTCTATCACTCTGTTTCTCTTCTTCTTTCAGTCTATCACCCTGTTTCTCTTCTTCTCCACTGTCTATCACTCTGTTTCTCTTCTTCTCCACTGTCTATCACTCTGTTTCTCTTCTTCTCCACTGTCTATCACCCTGTTTCTCTTATTCTCCACTCTATCACTCTGTTTCTCTTCTTCTTTCAGTCTATCACTCTGTTTCTCTTCTTCTCCACTGTCTATCACCCTGTTTCTCTTCTTCTCCACTGTCTATCACTCTGTTTCTCTTCTTCTTTCAGTCTATCACCCTGTTTCTCTTCTTCTCCACTGTCTATCACCCTGTTTCTCTTCTTCTTTCAGTCTATCATCCTGTTTCTCTTCTTCTCCACTGTCTATCACTCTGTTTCTCTTCTTCTTTCAGTCTATCACCCTGTTTCTCTTCTTCTCCACTGTCTATCACCCTGTTTATCTTCTTCTCCACTGTCTATCACTCTGTTTCTCTTCTTCTTTCAGTCTATCACCCTGTTTCTCTTCTTCTCCACTGTCTATCACTCTGTTTCTCTTCTTCTTTCAGTCTATCACCCTGTTTCTCTTCTTCTCCACTGTCTATCACTCTGTTTCTCTTCTTCTCCACTGTCTATCACTCTGTTTCTCTTCTTCTCCACTGTCTATCACCCTGTTTCTCTTCTTCTCCACTCTATCACTATGTTTCTCTTCTTCTTTCAGTCTATCACTCTGTTTCTCTTCTTCTCCACTGTCTATCACCCTGTTTCTCTTCTTCTCCACTGTCTATCACTCTGTTTCTCTTCTTCTTTCAGTCTATCACCCTGTTTCTCTTCTTCTCCACTGTCTATCACCCTGTTTCTCTTCTTCTTTCAGTCTATCACCCTGTTTCTCTTCTTCTCCACTGTCTATCACTCTGTTTCTCTTCTTCTCCACTGTCTATCACCCTGTTTCTCTTCTTCTCCACTGTTTATCACCCTGTTTCTCTTCTTCTCCACTGTCTATCACCCTGTTTCTCTTCTTCTCCACTGTCTATCACCCTGTTTCTCTTCTTCTTTCAGTCTATAACTCTGTTTCTCTTCTTCTCCACTGTCTATCACCCTGTTTATCTTCTTCTCCACTGTCTATCACCCTGTTTCTCTTCTTCTCCACTGTCTATCACCCTGTTTCTCTTCTTCTCCACTGTCTATCACTCTGTTTCTCTTCTTCTCCACTGTCTATCACCCTGTTTCTCTTCTTCTCCACTGTCTATCACTCTGTTTCTCTTCTTCTCCACTGTCTATCACTCTGTTTCTCTTCTTCTTTCAGTCTATCACTCTGTTCCTCTTCTTCTCCACTGTCTATCACCCTGTTTCTCTTCTTCTTTCAGTCTATCACCCTGTTTCTCTTCTTCTCCACTGTCTATCACCCTGTTTCTCTTCTTCTCCACTGTCTATCACTCTGTTTCTCTTCTTCTCCACTGTCTATCACTCTGTTTCTCTTCTTTTCCACTGTCTATCACTCTGTTTCTCTTCTTCTCCACTCTATCACTCTGTTTCTCTTCTTCTCCACTGTCTATCACTCTGTTTCTCTTCTTCTCCACTGTCTATCACTCTGTTTCTCTTCTTCTCCACTGTCTATCACTCTGTTTCTCTTCTTCTCCACTGTCTATCACTCTGTTCCTCTTCTTCTCCACTGTCTATCACCCTGTTTCTCTTCTTCTCCACTGTCTATCACTCTGTTTCTCTTCTTCTCCACTGTCTATCACCCTGTTTCTCTTCTTCTCCACTGTCTATCACTCTGTTTCTCTTCTTCTTTCAGTCTATCACCCTGTTTCTCTTCTTCTCCACTGTCTATCACTCTGTTTCTCTTCTTCTCCACTGTCTATCACTCTGTTTCTCTTCTTCTCCACTGTCTATCACTCTGTTTCTCTTCTTCTTTCAGTCTATCACTCTGTTTCTCTTCTTCTTTCAGTCTATCACCCTGTTTCTCTTCTTCTCCACTGTCTATCACTCTGTTTCTCTTCTTCTCCACTGTCTATCACTCTGTTTCTCTTCTTCTCCACTGTCTATCACTCTGTTTGTCTTCTTCTCCACTGTCTATCACTCTGTTTCTCTTCTTCTCCACTGTCTATCACCCTGATTCTCTTCTTCTCCTCAGTCTATCACTCTGTTTCTCTTCTTCTCCACTGTCTATCACTCTGTTTCTCTTCTTCTCCACTGTCTATCACCCTGTTTCTCTTCATCTCCACTGTCTATCACTCTGTTTCTCTTCTTCTCCACTGTCTATCACTCTGTTTCTCTTCTTCTCCACTGTCTATCACCCTGTTTCTCTTCTTCTCCACTGTCTATCACTCTGTTTCTCTTCTTCTCCACTGTCTATCACTCTGTTTCTCTTCTTTTCCACTGTCTATCACTCTGTTTCTCTTCTTCTCCACTCTATCACTCTGTTTCTCTTCTTCTCCACTGTCTATCACTCTGTTTCTCTTCTTCTCCACTGTCTATCACTCTGTTTCTCTTCTTCTCCACTGTCTATCACTCTGTTTCTCTTCTTCTCCACTGTCTATCACTCTGTTCCTCTTCTTCTCCACTGTCTATCACCCTGTTTCTCTTCTTCTCCACTGTCTATCACTCTGTTTCTCTTCTTCTCCACTGTCTATCACCCTGTTTCTCTTCTTCTCCACTGTCTATCACTCTGTTTCTCTTCTTCTTTCAGTCTATCACCCTGTTTCTCTTCTTCTCCACTGTCTATCACTCTGTTTCTCTTCTTCTCCACTGTCTATCACTCTGTTTCTCTTCTTCTCCACTGTCTATCACTCTGTTTCTCTTCTTCTTTCAGTCTATCACTCTGTTTCTCTTCTTCTTTCAGTCTATCACCCTGTTTCTCTTCTTCTCCACTGTCTATCACTCTGTTTCTCTTCTTCTCCACTGTCTATCACTCTGTTTCTCTTCTTCTCCACTGTCTATCACTCTGTT
Organism: Oncorhynchus mykiss; assembly: GCF_013265735.2. NCBI lineage: Eukaryota > Metazoa > Chordata > Actinopteri > Salmoniformes > Salmonidae > Oncorhynchus > Oncorhynchus mykiss. The sequence continues at coordinate 62,533,186 of NC_048580.1, forward strand.
TGTCTTCTTCTCCACTGTCTATCACTCTGTTTCTCTTCTTCTCCACTGTCTATCACCCTGATTCTCTTCTTCTCCTCAGTCTATCACTCTGTTTCTCTTCTTCTCCACTGTCTATCACTCTGTTTCTCTTCTTCTCCACTGTCTATCACCCTGTTTCTCTTCATCTCCACTGTCTATCACTCTGTTTCTCTTCTTCTCCACTGTCTATCACTCTGTTTCTCTTCTTCTCCACTGTCTATCACCCTGTTTCTCTTCTTCTCCACTGTCTATCACCCTGTTTCTCTTCTTCTCCACCGTCTATCACTCTGTTTCTCTTCTTCTTTCAGTCTATCACGCTTTTTCTCTTCTTCTCCACTGTCTATCACACTGTTTCTCTTCTTCTCCACTGTCTATCACCCTGTTTCTCTTCTTCTCCACTGTCTATCACCCTGTTTCTCTTCTTCTCCACTGTCTATCACCCTGTTTCTCTTCTTCTCCACTGTCTATCACTCTGTTTCTCTTCTTCTCCACTGTTTATCACACTGTTTCTCTTCTTCTCCACTGTTTATCACTCTGTTTCTCTTCTTCTTTCAGTCTATCACTCTGTTTCTCTTCTTCTCCACTGTCTATCACTCTGTTTCTCTTCTTCTCCACTGTCTATCACCCTGTTTCTCTTCTTCTCCACTGTCTATCACTCTGTTTCTCTTCTTCTTTCAGTCTATCACTCTGTTTCTCTTCTTCTCCACTGTCTATCACTCTGTTTATCTTCTTCTCCACTGTCTATCACTCTGTTTCTCTTCTTCTCCACTGTCTATCACACTGTTTCTCTTCTTCTCCACTGTCTATCACCCTGTTTCTCTTCTTCTCCACTGTCTATCACCCTGTTTCTCTTATTCTCCACTGTCTATCACTCTGTTTCTCTTCTTCTTTCAGTCTATCACTCTGTTTCTCTTCTTCTCCACTGTCTATCACTCTCATTCTCTTCTTCTCCACTGTCTATCACTCTGTTTCTCTTCTTCTTTCAGTCTATCACTCTGTTTCTCTTCTTCTCCACTGTCTATCACTCTGTTTCTCTTCTTCTTTCAGTCTATCACCCTGTTTCTCTTCTTCTCCACTGTCTATCACTCTGTTTCTCTTCTTCTTTCAGTCTATCACCCTGTTTCTCTTCTTCTCCACTGTCTATCACTCTGTTTCTCTTCTTCTCCACTGTCTATCACTCTGTTTCTCTTCTTCTCCACTGTCTATCACCCTGTTTCTCTTCTTCTCCACTCTATCACTCTGTTTCTCTTCTTCTTTCAGTCTATCACTCTGTTTCTCTTCTTCTAAACTGTCTATCACTCTGTTTCTCTTCTTCTTTCAGTCTATCACCCTGTTTCTCTTCTTCTCCACTGTCTATCACTCTGTTTCTCTTCTTCTCCACTGTCTATCACTCTGTTTCTCTTCTTCTTTCAGTCTATCACCCTGTTTCTCTTCTTCTCCACTGTCTATCACTCTGTTTCTCTTCTTCTTTCAGTCTATCACCCTGTTTCTCTTCTTCTCCACTGTCTATCACTCTGTTTCTCTTCTTCTCCACTGTCTATCACTCTGTTTCTCTTCTTCTCCACTGTCTATCACCCTGTTTCTCTTCTTCTCCACTCTATCACTCTGTTTCTCTTCTTCTTTCAGTCTATCACTCTGTTTCTCTTCTTCTCCACTGTCTATCACCCTGTTTCTCTTCTTCTCCACTGTCTATCACTCTGTTTCTCTTCTTCTTTCAGTCAATCACCCTGTTTCTCTTCTTCTCCACTGTCTATCACCCTGTTTCTCTTCTTCTTTCAGTCTATCACCCTGTTTCTCTTCTTCTCCACTGTCTATCACTCTGTTTCTCTTCTTCTTTCAGTCTATCACCCTGTTTCTCTTCTTCTCCACTGTCTATCACCCTGTTTCTCTTCTTCTCCACTGTCTATCACTCTGTTTCTCTTCTTCTTTCAGTCTATCACCCTGTTTCTCTTCTTCTCCACTGTCTATCACTCTGTTTCTCTTCTTCTTTCAGTCTATCACTCTGTTTCTCTTATTCTAAACTGTCTATCACTCTGTTTCTCTTCTTCTTTCAGTCTATCACCCTGTTTCTCTTCTTCTCCACTGTCTATCACCCTGTTTCTCTTCTTCTCCACTGTCTATCACTCTGTTTCTCTTCTTCTTTCAGTCTATCACCCTGTTTCTCTTCTTCTCCACTGTCTATCACTCTGTTTCTCTTCTTCTTTCAGTCTATCACCCTGTTTCTCTTCTTCTCCACTGTCTATCACTCTGTTTCTCTTCTTCTCCACTGTCTATCACTCTGTTTCTCTTCTTCTCCACTGTCTATCACCCTGTTTCTCTTATTCTCCACTCTATCACTCTGTTTCTCTTCTTCTTTCAGTCTATCACTCTGTTTCTCTTCTTCTCCACTGTCTATCACCCTGTTTCTCTTCTTCTCCACTGTCTATCACTCTGTTTCTCTTCTTCTTTCAGTCTATCACCCTGTTTCTCTTCTTCTCCACTGTCTATCACCCTGTTTCTCTTCTTCTTTCAGTCTATCATCCTGTTTCTCTTCTTCTCCACTGTCTATCACTCTGTTTCTCTTCTTCTTTCAGTCTATCACCCTGTTTCTCTTCTTCTCCACTGTCTATCACCCTGTTTATCTTCTTCTCCACTGTCTATCACTCTGTTTCTCTTCTTCTTTCAGTCTATCACCCTGTTTCTCTTCTTCTCCACTGTCTATCACTCTGTTTCTCTTCTTCTTTCAGTCTATCACCCTGTTTCTCTTCTTCTCCACTGTCTATCACTCTGTTTCTCTTCTTCTCCACTGTCTATCACTCTGTTTCTCTTCTTCTCCACTGTCTATCACCCTGTTTCTCTTCTTCTCCACTCTATCACTATGTTTCTCTTCTTCTTTCAGTCTATCACTCTGTTTCTCTTCTTCTCCACTGTCTATCACCCTGTTTCTCTTCTTCTCCACTGTCTATCACTCTGTTTCTCTTCTTCTTTCAGTCTATCACCCTGTTTCTCTTCTTCTCCACTGTCTATCACCCTGTTTCTCTTCTTCTTTCAGTCTATCACCCTGTTTCTCTTCTTCTCCACTGTCTATCACTCTGTTTCTCTTCTTCTCCACTGTCTATCACCCTGTTTCTCTTCTTCTCCACTGTTTATCACCCTGTTTCTCTTCTTCTCCACTGTCTATCACCCTGTTTCTCTTCTTCTCCACTGTCTATCACCCTGTTTCTCTTCTTCTTTCAGTCTATAACTCTGTTTCTCTTCTTCTCCACTGTCTATCACCCTGTTTATCTTCTTCTCCACTGTCTATCACCCTGTTTCTCTTCTTCTCCACTGTCTATCACCCTGTTTCTCTTCTTCTCCACTGTCTATCACTCTGTTTCTCTTCTTCTCCACTGTCTATCACCCTGTTTCTCTTCTTCTCCACTGTCTATCACTCTGTTTCTCTTCTTCTCCACTGTCTATCACTCTGTTTCTCTTCTTCTTTCAGTCTATCACTCTGTTCCTCTTCTTCTCCACTGTCTATCACCCTGTTTCTCTTCTTCTTTCAGTCTATCACCCTGTTTCTCTTCTTCTCCACTGTCTATCACCCTGTTTCTCTTCTTCTCCACTGTCTATCACTCTGTTTCTCTTCTTCTCCACTGTCTATCACTCTGTTTCTCTTCTTTTCCACTGTCTATCACTCTGTTTCTCTTCTTCTCCACTCTATCACTCTGTTTCTCTTCTTCTCCACTGTCTATCACTCTGTTTCTCTTCTTCTCCACTGTCTATCACTCTGTTTCTCTTCTTCTCCACTGTCTATCACTCTGTTTCTCTTCTTCTCCACTGTCTATCACTCTGTTCCTCTTCTTCTCCACTGTCTATCACCCTGTTTCTCTTCTTCTCCACTGTCTATCACTCTGTTTCTCTTCTTCTCCACTGTCTATCACCCTGTTTCTCTTCTTCTCCACTGTCTATCACTCTGTTTCTCTTCTTCTTTCAGTCTATCACCCTGTTTCTCTTCTTCTCCACTGTCTATCACTCTGTTTCTCTTCTTCTCCACTGTCTATCACTCTGTTTCTCTTCTTCTCCACTGTCTATCACTCTGTTTCTCTTCTTCTTTCAGTCTATCACTCTGTTTCTCTTCTTCTTTCAGTCTATCACCCTGTTTCTCTTCTTCTCCACTGTCTATCACTCTGTTTCTCTTCTTCTCCACTGTCTATCACTCTGTTTCTCTTCTTCTCCACTGTCTATCACTCTGTTTGTCTTCTTCTCCACTGTCTATCACTCTGTTTCTCTTCTTCTCCACTGTCTATCACCCTGATTCTCTTCTTCTCCTCAGTCTATCACTCTGTTTCTCTTCTTCTCCACTGTCTATCACTCTGTTTCTCTTCTTCTCCACTGTCTATCACCCTGTTTCTCTTCATCTCCACTGTCTATCACTCTGTTTCTCTTCTTCTCCACTGTCTATCACTCTGTTTCTCTTCTTCTCCACTGTCTATCACCCTGTTTCTCTTCTTCTCCACTGTCTATCACCCTGTTTCTCTTCTTCTCCACCGTCTATCACTCTGTTTCTCTTCTTCTTTCAGTCTATCACGCTTTTTCTCTTCTTCTCCACTGTCTATCACACTGTTTCTCTTCTTCTCCACTGTCTATCACCCTGTTTCTCTTCTTCTCCACTGTCTATCACCCTGTTTCTCTTCTTCTCCACTGTCTATCACCCTGTTTCTCTTCTTCTCCACTGTCTATCACTCTGTTTCTCTTCTTCTCCACTGTTTATCACACTGTTTCTCTTCTTCTCCACTGTTTATCACTCTGTTTCTCTTCTTCTTTCAGTCTATCACTCTGTTTCTCTTCTTCTCCACTGTCTATCACTCTGTTTCTCTTCTTCTCCACTGTCTATCACCCTGTTTCTCTTCTTCTCCACTGTCTATCACTCTGTTTCTCTTCTTCTTTCAGTCTATCACTCTGTTTCTCTTCTTCTCCACTGTCTATCACCCTGTTTCTCTTCTTCTCCACTGTCTATCACCCTGTTTCTCTTGTTCTCCACTGTTTATCACTCTGTTTCTCTTCTTCTTTCAGTCTATCACTCTGTTTCTCTTCTTCTCCACTGTCTATCACTCTGTTTATCTTCTTCTCCACTGTCTATCACTCTCTTTCTCTTCTTCTCCACTGTCTATCACTCTGTTTCTCTTCTTCTCCACTGTCTATCACTCTGTTTCTCTTCTTCTCCACTGTCTATCACCCTGTTTCTCTTCTTCTCCACTGTCTATCACCCTGTTTATCTTCTTCTCCACTGTCTATCACCCTGTTTCTCTTCTTCTCCACTGTCTATCACCCTGTTTCTCTTCTTCTTTCAGTCTATCACTCTGTTTCTCTTCTTCTCCACTGTCTATCACTCTCATTCTCTTCTTCTCCACTGTCTATCACTCTGTTTCTCTTCTTCTTTCAGTCTATCACTCTGTTTCTCTTCTTCTCCACTGTCTATCACTCTGTTTATCTTCTTCTCCACTGTCTATCACTCTGTTTCTCTTCTTCTCCACTGTCTATCACACTGTTTCTCTTCTTCTCCACTGTCTATCACCCTGTTTCTCTTCTTCTCCACTGTCTATCACCCTGTTTCTCTTATTCTCCACTGTCTATCACTCTGTTTCTCTTCTTCTTTCAGTCTATCACTCTGTTTCTCTTCTTCTCCACTGTCTATCACTCTGTTTCTCTTCTTCTTTCAGTCTATCACCCTGTTTCTCTTCTTCTCCACTGTCTATCACTCTGTTTCTCTTCTTCTTTCAGTCTATCACCCTGTTTCTCTTCTTCTCCACTGTCTATCACTCTGTTTCTCTTCTTCTCCACTGTCTATCACTCTGTTTCTCTTCTTCTCCACTGTCTATCACCCTGTTTCTCTTCTTCTCCACTCTATCACTCTGTTTCTCTTCTTCTTTCAGTCTATCACTCTGTTTCTCTTCTTCTAAACTGTCTATCACTCTGTTTCTCTTCTTCTTTCAGTCTATCACCCTGTTTCTCTTCTTCTCCACTGTCTATCACTCTGTTTCTCTTCTTCTCCACTGTCTATCACTCTGTTTCTCTTCTTCTTTCAGTCTATCACCCTGTTTCTCTTCTTCTCCACTGTCTATCACTCTGTTTCTCTTCTTCTTTCAGTCTATCACCCTGTTTCTCTTCTTCTCCACTGTCTATCACTCTGTTTCTCTTCTTCTCCACTGTCTATCACTCTGTTTCTCTTCTTCTCCACTGTCTATCACCCTGTTTCTCTTCTTCTCCACTCTATCACTCTGTTTCTCTTCTTCTTTCAGTCTATCACTCTGTTTCTCTTCTTCTCCACTGTCTATCACCCTGTTTCTCTTCTTCTCCACTGTCTATCACTCTGTTTCTCTTCTTCTTTCAGTCAATCACCCTGTTTCTCTTCTTCTCCACTGTCTATCACCCTGTTTCTCTTCTTCTTTCAGTCTATCACCCTGTTTCTCTTCTTCTCCACTGTCTATCACTCTGTTTCTCTTCTTCTTTCAGTCTATCACCCTGTTTCTCTTCTTCTCCACTGTCTATCACCCTGTTTCTCTTCTTCTCCACTGTCTATCACTCTGTTTCTCTTCTTCTTTCAGTCTATCACCCTGTTTCTCTTCTTCTCCACTGTCTATCACTCTGTTTCTCTTCTTCTTTCAGTCTATCACTCTGTTTCTCTTATTCTAAACTGTCTATCACTCTGTTTCTCTTCTTCTTTCAGTCTATCACCCTGTTTCTCTTCTTCTCCACTGTCTATCACCCTGTTTCTCTTCTTCTCCACTGTCTATCACTCTGTTTCTCTTCTTCTTTCAGTCTATCACCCTGTTTCTCTTCTTCTCCACTGTCTATCACTCTGTTTCTCTTCTTCTTTCAGTCTATCACCCTGTTTCTCTTCTTCTCCACTGTCTATCACTCTGTTTCTCTTCTTCTCCACTGTCTATCACTCTGTTTCTCTTCTTCTCCACTGTCTATCACCCTGTTTCTCTTATTCTCCACTCTATCACTCTGTTTCTCTTCTTCTTTCAGTCTATCACTCTGTTTCTCTTCTTCTCCACTGTCTATCACTCTGTTTCTCTTCTTCTCCACTGTCTATCACCCTGTTTCTCTTCATCTCCACTGTCTATCACTCTGTTTCTCTTCTTCTCCACTGTCTATCACTCTGTTTCTCTTCTTCTCCACTGTCTATCACCCTGTTTCTCTTCTTCTCCACTGTCTATCACCCTGTTTCTCTTCTTCTCCACCGTCTATCACTCTGTTTCTCTTCTTCTTTCAGTCTATCACGCTTTTTCTCTTCTTCTCCACTGTCTATCACACTGTTTCTCTTCTTCTCCACTGTCTATCACCCTGTTTCTCTTCTTCTCCACTGTCTATCACCCTGTTTCTCTTCTTCTCCACTGTCTATCACCCTGTTTCTCTTCTTCTCCACTGTCTATCACTCTGTTTCTCTTCTTCTCCACTGTTTATCACACTGTTTCTCTTCTTCTCCACTGTTTATCACTCTGTTTCTCTTCTTCTTTCAGTCTATCACTCTGTTTCTCTTCTTCTCCACTGTCTATCACTCTGTTTCTCTTCTTCTCCACTGTCTATCACCCTGTTTCTCTTCTTCTCCACTGTCTATCACTCTGTTTCTCTTCTTCTTTCAGTCTATCACTCTGTTTCTCTTCTTCTCCACTGTCTATCACCCTGTTTCTCTTCTTCTCCACTGTCTATCACCCTGTTTCTCTTGTTCTCCACTGTTTATCACTCTGTTTCTCTTCTTCTTTCAGTCTATCACTCTGTTTCTCTTCTTCTCCACTGTCTATCACTCTGTTTATCTTCTTCTCCACTGTCTATCACTCTGTTTCTCTTCTTCTCCACTGTCTATCACTCTGTTTCTCTTCTTCTCCACTGTCTATCACTCTGTTTCTCTTCTTCTCCACTGTCTATCACCCTGTTTCTCTTCTTCTCCACTGTCTATCACCCTGTTTATCTTCTTCTCCACTGTCTATCACCCTGTTTCTCTTCTTCTCCACTGTCTATCACTCTGTTTCTCTTCTTCTTTCAGTCTATCACTCTGTTTCTCTTCTTCTCCACTGTCTATCACTCTCATTCTCTTCTTCTCCACTGTCTATCACTCTGTTTCTCTTCTTCTTTCAGTCTATCACTCTGTTTCTCTTCTTCTCCACTGTCTATCACTCTGTTTATCTTCTTCTCCACTGTCTATCACTCTGTTTCTCTTCTTCTCCACTGTCTATCACACTGTTTCTCTTCTTCTCCACTGTCTATCACCCTGTTTCTCTTCTTCTCCACTGTCTATCACCCTGTTTCTCTTATTCTCCACTGTCTATCACTCTGTTTCTCTTCTTCTTTCAGTCTATCACTCTGTTTCTCTTCTTCTCCACTGTCTATCACTCTGTTTCTCTTCTTCTTTCAGTCTATCACCCTGTTTCTCTTCTTCTCCACTGTCTATCACTCTGTTTCTCTTCTTCTTTCAGTCTATCACCCTGTTTCTCTTCTTCTCCACTGTCTATCACTCTGTTTCTCTTCTTCTCCACTGTCTATCACTCTGTTTCTCTTCTTCTCCACTGTCTATCACCCTGTTTCTCTTCTTCTCCACTCTATCACTCTGTTTCTCTTCTTCTTTCAGTCTATCACTCTGTTTCTCTTCTTCTCCACTGTCTATCACCCTGTTTCTCTTCTTCTCCACTGTCTATCACTCTGTTTCTCTTCTTCTTTCAGTCAATCACCCTGTTTCTCTTCTTCTCCACTGTCTATCACCCTGTTTCTCTTCTTCTTTCAGTCTATCACCCTGTTTCTCTTCTTCTCCACTGTCTATCACTCTGTTTCTCTTCTTCTTTCAGTCTATCACCCTGTTTCTCTTCTTCTCCACTGTCTATCACCCTGTTTCTCTTCTTCTCCACTGTCTATCACTCTGTTTCTCTTCTTCTTTCAGTCTATCACCCTGTTTCTCTTCTTCTCCACTGTCTATCACTCTGTTTCTCTTCTTCTTTCAGTCTATCACTCTGTTTCTCTTATTCTAAACTGTCTATCACTCTGTTTCTCTTCTTCTTTCAGTCTATCACCCTGTTTCTCTTCTTCTCCACTGTCTATCACCCTGTTTCTCTTCTTCTCCACTGTCTATCACTCTGTTTCTCTTCTTCTTTCAGTCTATCACCCTGTTTCTCTTCTTCTCCACTGTCTATCACTCTGTTTCTCTTCTTCTTTCAGTCTATCACCCTGTTTCTCTTCTTCTCCACTGTCTATCACTCTGTTTCTCTTCTTCTCCACTGTCTATCACTCTGTTTCTCTTCTTCTCCACTGTCTATCACCCTGTTTCTCTTATTCTCCACTCTATCACTCTGTTTCTCTTCTTCTTTCAGTCTATCACTCTGTTTCTCTTCTTCTCCACTGTCTATCACCCTGTTTCTCTTCTTCTCCACTGTCTATCACTCTGTTTCTCTTCTTCTTTCAGTCTATCACCCTGTTTCTCTTCTTCTCCACTGTCTATCACCCTGTTTCTCTTCTTCTTTCAGTCTATCATCCTGTTTCTCTTCTTCTCCACTGTCTATCACTCTGTTTCTCTTCTTCTTTCAGTCTATCACCCTGTTTCTCTTCTTCTCCACTGTCTATCACCCTGTTTATCTTCTTCTCCACTGTCTATCACTCTGTTTCTCTTCTTCTTTCAGTCTATCACCCTGTTTCTCTTCTTCTCCACTGTCTATCACTCTGTTTCTCTTCTTCTTTCAGTCTATCACCCTGTTTCTCTTCTTCTCCACTGTCTATCACTCTGTTTCTCTTCTTCTCCACTGTCTATCACTCTGTTTCTCTTCTTCTCCACTGTCTATCACCCTGTTTCTCTTCTTCTCCACTCTATCACTATGTTTCTCTTCTTCTTTCAGTCTATCACTCTGTTTCTCTTCTTCTCCACTGTCTATCACCCTGTTTCTCTTCTTCTCCACTGTCTATCACTCTGTTTCTCTTCTTCTTTCAGTCTATCACCCTGTTTCTCTTCTTCTCCACTGTCTATCACCCTGTTTCTCTTCTTCTTTCAGTCTATCACCCTGTTTCTCTTCTTCTCCACTGTCTATCACTCTGTTCTCTTCTTCTCCACTGTCTATCACCCTGTTTCTCTTCTTCTCCACTGTTTATCACCCTGTTTCTCTTCTTCTCCACTGTCTATCACCCTGTTTCTCTTCTTCTCCACTGTCTATCACCCTGTTTCTCTTCTTCTTTCAGTCTATAACTCTGTTTCTCTTCTTCTCCACTGTCTATCACCCTGTTTATCTTCTTCTCCACTGTCTATCACCCTGTTTCTCTTCTTCTCCACTGTCTATCACCCTGTTTCTCTTCTTCTCCACTGTCTATCACTCTGTTTCTCTTCTTCTCCACTGTCTATCACCCTGTTTCTCTTCTTCTCCACTGTCTATCACTCTGTTTCTCTTCTTCTCCACTGTCTATCACTCTGTTTCTCTTCTTCTTTCAGTCTATCACTCTGTTCCTCTTCTTCTCCACTGTCTATCACCCTGTTTCTCTTCTTCTTTCAGTCTATCACCCTGTTTCTCTTCTTCTCCACTGTCTATCACCCTGTTTCTCTTCTTCTCCACTGTCTATCACTCTGTTTCTCTTCTTCTCCACTGTCTATCACTCTGTTTCTCTTCTTTTCCACTGTCTATCACTCTGTTTCTCTTCTTCTCCACTCTATCACTCTGTTTCTCTTCTTCTCCACTGTCTATCACTCTGTTTCTCTTCTTCTCCACTGTCTATCACTCTGTTTCTCTTCTTCTCCACTGTCTATCACTCTGTTTCTCTTCTTCTCCACTGTCTATCACTCTGTTCCTCTTCTTCTCCACTGTCTATCACCCTGTTTCTCTTCTTCTCCACTGTCTATCACTCTGTTTCTCTTCTTCTCCACTGTCTATCACCCTGTTTCTCTTCTTCTCCACTGTCTATCACTCTGTTTCTCTTCTTCTTTCAGTCTATCACTCTGTTTCCTCTTCTTCTCCACTGTCTATCACCCTGTTTCTCTTCTTCTCCACTGTCTATCACTCTGTTTCTCTTCTTCTTTCAGTCTATCACCCTGTTTCTCTTCTTCTCCACTGTCTATCACCCTGTTTCTCTTCTTCTTTCAGTCTATCACTCTGTTTTCTCTTCTTCTCCACTGCTATCACTATCATCTGTTTCTCTTCTTCTCCACTGTCTATCACCCTGTTTCTCTTCTTCTCCACTGTCTATCACTCTGTTTCTCTTCTTCTCCACTGTCTATCACCCTGTTTCTCTTCTTCTCCACTGTCTATCACTCTCTCCCCTGTTTCCTCTTCTTCTTTCAGTCTATCACCCTGTTTTCTCTTCTTCCACTGTCTATCACCCTGTTTCTCTCTTCTTCTCCACTGTCTATCACCCTGTTTCTCTTCTTCTCCACTGTCTATCACTCTGTTTTTCTCTTCTTCTCCACTGTCTATCACCCTGTTTCTCTTCTTCTCCACTGTCTATCACTCTGTTTCTTCTTCTCCACTGTCTATCACTCTGTTTCTCTTCTTCTTTCAGTCTATCACCCTGTTTCTCTTCTTCTCCACTGTCTATCACTCTGTTTCTCTTCTTCTCCACTGTCTATCACTCTGTTTCTCTTCTTCTCCACTGTCTATCACTCTGTTTCTCTTCTTCTCCACTGTCTATCACTCTGTTTCTCTTCTCTTTCAGTCTATCACTCTGTTTCTCTTCTTCTCCAGTCTATCACCCTGTTTCTCTTCTTCTCCACTGTCTATCACTCTGTTTCTCTTCTTCTCCACTGTCTATCCTCACTCTTTTCTCTTCTTCTCCACTGTCTATCACTCTGTTTCTCTTCTTCTCCACTGTCTATCACCCTGTTTCTCTTCTTCTCCACTGTCTATCACTCTGTTTCTCTTCTTCTCCACTGTCTATCACCCTGTTTCTCTTCTTCTCCACTGTCTATCACTCTGTTTCTCTTCTTCTCCACTGTCTATCACTCTGTTTCTCTCTTCTTCTTTCAGTCTATCACCCTGTTTCTCTTCTTCTCCACTGTCTATCACTCTGTTTCTCTCTTCTTTCAGTCTATCACTCTGTTTCTCTTCTTCTCCACTGTCTATCACCCTGTTTCTCTTCTTCTCCACTGTCTATCACTCTGTTTCTCTTCTTCTCCACTGTCTATCACCCTGTTTCTCTTCTTCTCCACTGTCTATCACTCTGTTTCTCTCTTCTCCACTGTCTATCACCCTGTTTCTCTTCTTCTCCACTGTCTATCACTCTGTTTCTCTTCTTCTCCACTGTCTATCACTCTGTTTCTCTTCTTCTCCACTGTCTATCACCCTGTTTTTCTCTTCTTCTCCACTCTATCACTCTGTTTCTCTTCTTCTTTCAGTCTATCACTCTGTTTTCTCTTCTTCTCCACTGTCTATCACCTGTTTCTCTTCTTCTCCACTGTCTATCACTCTGTTTCTCTTCTTCTTTCAGTCTATCACCCTGTTTCTCTTCTTCTCCACTGTCTATCACCCTGTTTCTCTTCTTCTTTCAGTCTATCACCCTGTTTCTCTTCTTCTCCACTGTCTATCACTCTGTTTCTCTTCTTCTCCACTGTCTATCACCCTGTTTCTCTTCTTCTCCACTGTCTATCACCCTGTTTCTCTTCTTCTCCACTGTCTATCACCCTGTTTCTCTTCTTCTCCACTGTCTATCACCCTGTTTCTCTTCTTCTTTCAGTCTATCACCCTGTTTCTCTTCTTCTCCACTGTCTATCACCCTGTTTCTCTTCTTCTCCACTGTCTATCACCCTGTTTCTCTTCTTCTCCACTGTCTATCACTCTGTTTCTCTTCTTCTCCACTGTCTATCACCCTGTTTCTCTTCTTCTCCACTGTCTATCACTCTGTTTCTCTTCTTCTCCACTGTCTATCACTCTGTTTCTCTTCTTCTTTCAGTCTATCACTCTGTTTCTTCTTCTTTCAGTCTATCACCCTGTTTCTCTTCTTCTCCACTGTCTATCACTCTGTTTCTCTTCTTCTCCACTGTCTATCACTCTGTTTCTCTTCTTCTCCACTGTCTATCACTCTGTTTCTCTTCTTCTTTCAGTCTATCACTCTGTTTCTCTTCTTCTTTCAGTCTATCACCCTGTTTCTCTTCTTCTCCACTGTCTATCACTCTGTTTCTCTTCTTCTCCACTGTCTATCACTCTGTTTCTCTTCTTCTCCACTGTCTATCACTCTGTTTCTCTTCTTCTCCACTGTCTATCACCCTGTTTCTCTTCTTCTCCACTGTCTATCACTCTGTTTCTCTTCTTCTCCACTGTCTATCACCCTGTTTCTCTTCTTCTCCACTGTCTATCACTCTGTTTCTCTTCTTCTCCACTGTCTATCACTCTGTTTCTCTTCTTCTTTCAGTCTATCACCCTGTTTCTCTTCTTCTCCACTGTCTATCACTCTGTTTCTCTTCTTCTTTCAGTCTATCACTCTGTTTCTCTTCTTCTCCACTGTCTATCACCCTGTTTCTCTTCTTCTCCACTGTCTATCACTCTGTTTCTCTTCTTCTCCACTGTCTATCACCCTGTTTCTCTTCTTCTCCACTGTCTATCACCCTGTTTCTCTTCTTCTCCACTGTCTATCACCCTGTTTCTCTTCTTCTCCACTGTCTATCACTCTGTTTCTCTTCTTCTCCACTGTCTATCACTCTGTTTCTCTTCTTCTCCACTGTCTATCACCCTGTTTCTCTTCTTCTCCACTCTATCACTCTGTTTCTCTTCTTCTTTCAGTCTATCACTCTGTTTCTCTTCTTCTCCACTGTCTATCACCCTGTTTCTCTTCTTCTCCACTGTCTATCACTCTGTTTCTCTTCTTCTTTCAGTCTATCACCCTGTTTCTCTTCTTCTCCACTGTCTATCACCCTGTTTCTCTTCTTCTTTCAGTCTATCACCCTGTTTCTCTTCTTCTCCACTGTCTATCACTCTGTTTCTCTTCTTCTCCACTGTCTATCACCCTGTTTCTCTTCTTCTCCACTGTCTATCACCCTGTTTCTCTTCTTCTCCACTGTCTATCACCCTGTTTCTCTTCTTCTCCACTGTCTATCACCCTGTTTCTCTTCTTCTTCAGTCTATCACCCTGTTTCTCTTCTTCTCCACTGTCTATCACCCTGTTTCTCTTCTTCTCCACTGTCTATCACCCTGTTTCTCTTCTTCTCCACTGTCTATCACTCTGTTTCTCTTCTTCTCCACTGTCTATCACCCTGTTTCTCTTCTTCTCCACTGTCTATCACTCTGTTTCTCTTCTTCTCCACTGTCTATCACTCTGTTTCTCTTCTTCTTCAGTCTATCACTCTGTTTCTCTTCTTCTTTCAGTCTATCACCCTGTTTCTCTTCTTCTCCACTGTCTATCACTCTGTTTCTCTTCTTCTCCACTGTCTATCACTCTGTTTCTCTTCTTCTCCACTGTCTATCACTCTGTTTCTCTTCTTCTTTCAGTCTATCACCCTGTTTCTCTTCTTCTCCACTGTCTATCACTCTGTTTCTCTTCTTCTCCACTGTCTATCACTCTGTTTCTCTTCTTCTCCACTGTCTATCACTCTGTTTCTCTTCTTCTCCACTGTCTATCACCCTGTTTCTCTTCTTCTCCACTGTCTATCACTCTGTTTCTCTTCTTCTCCACTGTCTATCACCCTGTTTCTCTTCTTCTCCACTGTCTATCACTCTGTTTCTCTTCTTCTCCACTGTCTATCACTCTGTTTCTCTTCTTCTTTCAGTCTATCACCCTGTTTCTCTTCTTCTCCACTGTCTATCACTCTGTTTCTCTTCTTCTTTCAGTCTATCACTCTGTTTCTCTTCTTCTCCACTGTCTATCACCCTGTTTCTCTTCTTCTCCACTGTCTATCACTCTGTTTCTCTTCTTCTCCACTGTCTATCACCCTGTTTCTCTTCTTCTCCACTGTCTATCACCCTGTTTCTCTTCTTCTCCACTGTCTATCACCCTGTTTCTCTTCTTCTTTCACTGTCTATCACTCTGTTTCTCTTCTTCTTTCAGTCTATCACCCTGTTTTCTCTTCTTCTCCACTGTCTATCACTCTGTTTCTCTTCTTCTCCACTGTCTATCACTCTGTTTCTCTTCTTCTCCACTGTCTATCACTCTGTTTCTCTTCTTCTCCACTGTCTATCACCCTGTTTCTCTTCTTCTCCACTGTCTATCACTCTGTTTCTCTTCTTCTCCACTGTCTATCACCCTGTTTCTCTTCTTCTCCACTGTCTATCACTCTGTTTCTCTTCTTCTCCACTGTCTATCACCCTGTTTCTCTTCTTCTCCACTCTATCACTCTGTTTCTCTTCTTCTTTCAGTCTATCACTCTGTTTCTCTTCTTCTCCACTGTCTATCACCCTGTTTCTCTTCTTCTCCACTGTCTATCACTCTGTTTCTCTTCTTCTTTCAGTCTATCACCCTGTTTCTCTTCTTCTCCACTGTCTATCACCTGTTTCTCTTCTTCTTTCAGTCTATCACCCTGTTTCTCTTCTTCTCCACTGTCTATCACTCTGTTTCTCTTCTTCTCCACTGTCTATCACCCTGTTTCTCTTCTTCTCCACTGTTTATCACTCTGTTTCTCTTCTTCTCCACTGTCTATCACCCTGTTTCTCTTCTTCTCCACTGTCTATCACCCTGTTTCTCTTCTTCTTTCAGTCTATCACCCTGTTTCTCTTCTTCTCCACTGTCTATCACCCTGTTTCTCTTCTTCTCCACTGTCTATCACCCTGTTTCTCTTCTTCTCCACTGTCTATCACTCTGTTTCTCTTCTTCTCCACTGTCTATCACCCTGTTTCTCTTCTTCTCCACTGTCTATCACTCTGTTTCTCTTCTTCTCCACTGTCTATCACTCTGTTTCTCTTCTTCTTTCAGTCTATCACTCTGTTTCTCTTCTTCTTTCAGTCTATCACCCTGTTTCTCTTCTTCTCCACTGTCTATCACTCTGTTTCTCTTCTTCTCCACTGTCTATCACTCTGTTTCTCTTCTTCTCCACTGTCTATCACTCTGTTTCTCTTCTTCTTTCAGTCTATCACTCTGTTTCTCTTCTTCTTTCAGTCTATCACCCTGTTTCTCTTCTTCTCCACTGTCTATCACTCTGTTTCTCTTCTTCTCCACTGTCTATCACTCTGTTTCTCTTCTTCTCCACTGTCTATCACTCTGTTTCTCTTCTTCTCCACTGTCTATCACCCTGTTTCTCTTCTTCTCCACTGTCTATCACTCTGTTTCTCTTCTTCTCCACTGTCTATCACCCTGTTTCTCTTCTTCTCCACTGTCTATCACTCTGTTTCTCTTCTTCTCCACTGTCTATCACTCTGTTTCTCTTCTTCTTTCAGTCTATCACCCTGTTTCTCTTCTTCTCCACTGTCTATCACTCTGTTTCTCTTCTTCTTTCAGTCTATCACTCTGTTTCTCTTCTTCTCCACTGTCTATCACCCTGTTTCTCTTCTTCTCCACTGTCTATCACTCTGTTTCTCTTCTTCTCCACTGTCTATCACCCTGTTTCTCTTCTTCTCCACTGTCTATCACCCTGTTTCTCTTCTTCTCCACTGTCTATCACCCTGTTTCTCTTCTTCTTTCAGTCTATCACTCTGTTTCTCTTCTTCTTTCAGTCTATCACCCTGTTTCTCTTCTTCTCCACTGTCTATCACTCTGTTTCTCTTCTTCTCCACTGTCTATCACTCTGTTTCTCTTCTTCTCCACTGTCTATCACTCTGTTTCTCTTCTTCTCCACTGTCTATCACCCTGTTTCTCTTCTTCTCCACTGTCTATCACTCTGTTTCTCTTCTTCTCCACTGTCTATCACCCTGTTTCTCTTCTTCTCCACTGTCTATCACTCTGTTTCTCTTCTTCTCCACTGTCTATCACTCTGTTTCTCTTCTTCTCCACTGTCTATCACCCTGTTTCTCTTCTTCTCCACTCTATCACTCTGTTTCTCTTCTTCTTTCAGTCTATCACTCTGTTTCTCTTCTTCTCCACTGTCTATCACCCTGTTTCTCTTCTTCTCCACTGTCTATCACTCTGTTTCTCTTCTTCTTTCAGTCTATCACCCTGTTTCTCTTCTTCTCCACTGTCTATCACCCTGTTTCTCTTCTTCTTTCAGTCTATCACCCTGTTTCTCTTCTTCTCCACTGTCTATCACTCTGTTTCTCTTCTTCTCCACTGTCTATCACCCTGTTTCTCTTCTTCTCCACTGTTTATCACCCTGTTTCTCTTCTTCTCCACTGTCTATCACCCTGTTTCTCTTCTTCTCCACTGTCTATCACCCTGTTTCTCTTCTTCTTTCAGTCTATCACCCTGTTTCTCTTCTTCTCCACTGTCTATCACCCTGTTTCTCTTCTTCTCCACTGTCTATCACCCTGTTTCTCTTCTTCTCCACTGTCTATCACTCTGTTTCTCTTCTTCTCCACTGTCTATCACCCTGTTTCTCTTCTTCTCCACTGTCTATCACTCTGTTTCTCTTCTTCTCCACTGTCTATCACTCTGTTTCTCTTCTTCTTTCAGTCTATCACTCTGTTTCTCTTCTTCTTTCAGTCTATCACCCTGTTTCTCTTCTTCTCCACTGTCTATCACTCTGTTTCTCTTCTTCTCCACTGTCTATCACTCTGTTTCTCTTCTTCTCCACTGTCTATCACTCTGTTTCTCTTCTTCTTTCAGTCTATCACTCTGTTTCTCTTCTTCTTTCAGTCTATCACCCTGTTTCTCTTCTTCTCCACTGTCTATCACTCTGTTTCTCTTCTTCTCCACTGTCTATCACTCTGTTTCTCTTCTTCTCCACTGTCTATCACTCTGTTTCTCTTCTTCTCCACTGTCTATCACCCTGTTTCTCTTCTTCTCCACTGTCTATCACTCTGTTTCTCTTCTTCTCCACTGTCTATCACCCTGTTTCTCTTCTTCTCCACTGTCTATCACTCTGTTTCTCTTCTTCTCCACTGTCTATCACTCTGTTTCTCTTCTTCTTTCAGTCTATCACCCTGTTTCTCTTCTTCTCCACTGTCTATCACTCTGTTTCTCTTCTTCTTTCAGTCTATCACTCTGTTTCTCTTCTTCTCCACTGTCTATCACCCTGTTTCTCTTCTTCTCCACTGTCTATCACTCTGTTTCTCTTCTTCTCCACTGTCTATCACCCTGTTTCTCTTCTTCTCCACTGTCTATCACCCTGTTTCCTCTTCTTCTCCACTGTCTATCACCCTGTTTCTCTTCTTCTTTCAGTCTATCACTCTGTTTCTCTTCTTCTTTCAGTCTATCACCCTGTTTCTCTTCTTCTCCACTGTCTATCACTCTGTTTCTCTTCTTCTCCACTGTCTATCACTCTGTTTCTCTTCTTCTCCACTGTCTATCACTCTGTTTCTCTTCTTCTCCACTGTCTATCACCCTGTTTCTCTTCTTCTCCACTGTCTATCACTCTGTTTCTCTTCTTCTCCACTGTCTATCACCCTGTTTCTCTTCTTCTCCACTGTCTATCACTCTGTTTCTCTTCTTCTCCACTGTCTATCACTCTGTTTCTCTTCTTCTCCACTGTCTATCACCCTGTTTCTCTTCTTCTCCACTCTATCACTCTGTTTCTCTTCTTCTTTCAGTCTATCACTCTGTTTCTCTTCTTCTCCACTGTCTATCACCCTGTTTCTCTTCTTCTCCACTGTCTATCACTCTGTTTCTCTTCTTCTTTCAGTCTATCACCCTGTTTCTCTTCTTCTCCACTGTCTATCACCCTGTTTCTCTTCTTCTTTCAGTCTATCACCCTGTTTCTCTTCTTCTCCACTGTCTATCACTCTGTTTCTCTTCTTCTCCACTGTCTATCACCCTGTTTCTCTTCTTCTCCACTGTTTATCACCCTGTTTCTCTTCTTCTCCACTGTCTATCACCCTGTTTCTCTTCTTCTCCACTGTCTATCACCCTGTTTCTCTTCTTCTTTCAGTCTATCACCCTGTTTCTCTTCTTCTCCACTGTCTATCACCCTGTTTCTCTTCTTCTCCACTGTCTATCACCCTGTTTCTCTTCTTCTCCACTGTCTATCACTCTGTTTCTCTTCTTCTCCACTGTCTATCACCCTGTTTCTCTTCTTCTCCACTGTCTATCACTCTGTTTCTCTTCTTCTCCACTGTCTATCACTCTGTTTCTCTTCTTCTTTCAGTCTATCACTCTGTTTCTCTTCTTCTTTCAGTCTATCACCCTGTTTCTCTTCTTCTCCACTGTCTATCACTCTGTTTCTCTTCTTCTCCACTGTCTATCACTCTGTTTCTCTTCTTCTCCACTGTCTATCACTCTGTTTCTCTTCTTCTTTCAGTCTATCACTCTGTTTCTCTTCTTCTTTCAGTCTATCACCCTGTTTCTCTTCTTCTCCACTGTCTATCACTCTGTTTCTCTTCTTCTCCACTGTCTATCACTCTGTTTCTCTTCTTCTCCACTGTCTATCACTCTGTTTCTCTTCTTCTCCACTGTCTATCACCCTGTTTCTCTTCTTCTCCACTGTCTATCACTCTGTTTCTCTTCTTCTCCACTGTCTATCACCCTGTTTCTCTTCTTCTCCACTGTCTATCACTCTGTTTCTCTTCTTCTCCACTGTCTATCACTCTGTTTCTCTTCTTCTTTCAGTCTATCACCCTGTTTCTCTTCTTCTCCACTGTCTATCACTCTGTTTCTCTTCTTCTTTCAGTCTATCACTCTGTTTCTCTTCTTCTCCACTGTCTATCACCCTGTTTCTCTTCTTCTCCACTGTCTATCACTCTGTTTCTCTTCTTCTCCACTGTCTATCACCCTGTTTCTCTTCTTCTCCACTGTCTATCACCCTGTTTCTCTTCTTCTCCACTGTCTATCACCCTGTTTCTCTTCTTCTTTCAGTCTATCACTCTGTTTCTCTTCTTCTCCACTGTCTATCACTCTGTTTCTCTTCTTCTTTCAGTCTATCACTCTGTTCCTCTTCTTCTTCACTGTCTATCACCCTGTTTCTCTTCTTCTTTCAGTCTATCACCCTGTTTCTCTTCTTCTCCACTGTCTATCACCCTGTTTCTCTTCTTCTCCACTGTCTATCACTCTGTTTCTCTTCTTCTCCACTGTCTATCACTCTGTTTCTCTTCTTCTCCACTGTCTATCACTCTGTTTCTCTTCTTCTCCACTCTATCACTCTGTTTCTCTTCTTCTCCACTGTCTATCACTCTGTTTCTCTTCTTCTCCACTGTCTATCACTCTGTTTCTCTTCTTCTACACTGTCTATCACTCTGTTTCTCTTCTTCTCCACTGTCTATCACTCTGTTTCCTCTTCTTCTCCACTGTCTATCACCCTGTTTCTCTTCTTCTCCACTGTCTATCACTCTGTTTCTCTTCTTCTCCACTGTCTATCACCCTGTTTCTCTTCTTCTCCACTGTCTATCACTCTGTTTCTCTTCTTCTTTCAGTCTATCACCCTGTTTCTCTTCTTCTCCACTGTCTATCACTCTGTTTCTCTTCTTCTCCACTGTCTATCACTCTGTTTCTCTTCTTCTCCACTGTCTATCACTCTGTTTCTCTTCTTCTTTCAGTCTATCACTCTGTTTCTCTTCTTCTTTCAGTCTATCACCCTGTTTCTCTTCTTCTCCACTGTCTATCACTCTGTTTCTCTTCTTCTCCACTGTCTATCACTCTGTTTCTCTTCTTCTCCACTGTCTATCACTCTGTTTCTCTTCTTCTCCACTGTCTATCACTCTGTTTCTCTTCTTCTCCACTGTCTATCACCCTGATTCTCTTCTTCTCCTCAGTCTATCACTCTGTTTCTCTTCTTCTCCACTGTCTATCACTCTGTTTCTCTTCTTCTCCACTGTCTATCACCCTGTTTCTCTTCTTCTCCACTGTCTATCACTCTGTTTCTCTTCTTCTCCACTGTCTATCACTCTGTTTCTCTTCTTCTCCACTGTCTATCACCCTGTTTCTCTTCTTCTCCACTGTCTATCACCCTGTTTCTCTTCTTCTCCACTGTCTATCACTCTGTTTCTCTTCTTCTTTCAGTCTATCACGCTTTTTCTCTTCTTCTCCACTGTCTATCACACTGTTTCTCTTCTTCTCCACTGTCTATCACCCTGTTTCTCTTCTTCTCCACTGTCTATCACCCTGTTTCTCTTCTTCTCCACTGTCTATCACTCTGTTTCTCTTCTTCTCCACTGTCTATCACACTGTTTCTCTTCTTCTCCACTGTTTATCACTCTGTTTCTCTTCTTCTTTCAGTCTATCACTCTGTTTCTCTTCTTCTCCACTGTCTATCACTCTGTTTCTCTTCTTCTCCACTGTCTATCACTCTGTTTCTCTTCTTCTCCACTGTCTATCACTCTGTTTCTCTTCTTCTCCACTGTCTATCACTCTGTTTCTCTTCTTCTCCACTGTCTATCACCCTGTTTCTCTTCTTCTCCACTGTCTATCACCCTGTTTCTCTTCTTCTCCACTGTCTATCACCCTGTTTCTCTTCTTCTCCACTGTCTATCACCCTGTTTCTCTTCTTCTTTCAGTCTATCACTCTGTTTCTCTTCTTCTCCACTGTCTATCACTCTCATTCTCTTCTTCTCCACTGTCTATCACTCTGTTTCTCTTCTTCTTTCAGTCTATCACTCTGTTTCTCTTCTTCTCCACTGTCTATCACTCTGTTTCTCTTCTTCTCCACTGTCTATCACTCTGTTTCTCTTCTTCTCCACTGTCTATCACACTGTTTCTCTTCTTCTCCACTGTCTATCACCCTGTTTCTCTTCTTCTCCACTGTCTATCACCCTGTTTCTCTTCTTCTCCACTGTCTATCACCCTGTTTCTCTTCTTCTCCACTGTCTATCACTCTGTTTCTCTTCTTCTCCACTGTCTATCACACTGTTTCTCTTCTTCTCCACTGTCTATCACCCTGTTTCTCTTCTTCTCCACTGTCTATCACTCTGTTTCTCTTCTTCTTTCAGTCTATCACTCTGTTTCTCTTCTTCTCCACTGTCTATCACTCTGTTTCTCTTCTTCTCCACTGTCTATCACTCTGTTTCTCTTCTTCTCCACTGTCTATCACTCTGTTTCTCTTCTTCTCCACTGTCTATCACTCTGTTTCTCTTCTTCTCCACTGTCTATCACTCTGTTTCTCTTCTTCTCCACTGTCTATCACTCTGTTTCTCTTCTTCTCCACTGTCTATCACTCTGTTTCTCTTCTTCTCCACTGTCTATCACCCTGTTTCTCTTCTTCTCCACTGTCTATCACCCTGTTTCTCTTCTTCTCCACTGTCTATCACCCTGTTTCTCTTCTTCTCCACTGTCTATCACCCTGTTTCTCTTCTTCTTTCAGTCTATCACTCTGTTTCTCTTCTTCTCCACTGTCTATCACTCTCATTCTCTTCTTCTCCACTGTCTATCACTCTGTTTCTCTTCTTCTTTCAGTCTATCACTCTGTTTCTCTTCTTCTCCACTGTCTATCACTCTGTTTCTCTTCTTCTCCACTGTCTATCACTCTGTTTCTCTTCTTCTCCACTGTCTATCACACTGTTTCTCTTCTTCTCCACTGTCTATCACCCTGTTTCTCTTCTTCTCCACTGTCTATCACCCTGTTTCTCTTCTTCTCCACTGTCTATCACCCTGTTTCTCTTCTTCTCCACTGTCTATCACTCTGTTTCTCTTCTTCTCCACTGTCTATCACACTGTTTCTCTTCTTCTCCACTGTCTATCACCCTGTTTCTCTTCTTCTCCACTGTCTATCACTCTGTTTCTCTTCTTCTTTCAGTCTATCACTCTGTTTCTCTTCTTCTCCACTGTCTATCACTCTGTTTCTCTTCTTCTCCACTGTCTATCACTCTGTTTCTCTTCTTCTCCACTGTCTATCACTCTGTTTCTCTTCTTCTCCACTGTCTATCACCCTGTTTCTCTTCTTCTCCACTGTCTATCACTCTGTTTCTCTTCTTCTCCACTGTCTATCACCCTGTTTCTCTTCTTCTCCACTGTCTATCACTCTGTTTCTCTTCTTCTCCACTGTCTATCACTCTGTTTCTCTTCTTCTCCACTGTCTATCACTCTGTTTCTCTTCTTCTTTCAGTCTATCACTCTGTTTCTCTTCTTCTCCACTGTCTATCACCCTGTTTCTCTTCTTCTTTCAGTCTATCACCCTGTTTCTCTTCTTCTCCACTGTCTATCACCCTGTTTCTCTTCTTCTCCACTGTCTATCACTCTGTTTCTCTTCTTCTCCACTGTCTATCACTCTGTTTCTCTTCTTCTCCACTGTCTATCACTCTGTTTCTCTTCTTCTCCACTCTATCACTCTGTTTCTCTTCTTCTCCACTGTCTATCACTCTGTTTCTCTTCTTCTCCACTGTCTATCACTCTGTTTCTCTTCTTCTCCACTGTCTATCACTCTGTTTCTCTTCTTCTCCACTGTCTATCACTCTGTTTCTCTTCTTCTCCACTGTCTATCACCCTGTTTCTCTTCTTCTCCACTGTCTATCACTCTGTTTCTCTTCTTCTCCACTGTCTATCACCCTGTTTCTCTTCTTCTCCACTGTCTATCACTCTGTTTCTCTTCTTCTTTCAGTCTATCACCCTGTTTCTCTTCTTCTCCACTGTCTATCACTCTGTTTCTCTTCTTCTCCACTGTCTATCACTCTGTTTCTCTTCTTCTCCACTGTCTATCACCCTGTTTCTCTTCTTCTCCACTGTCTATCACTCTGTTTCTCTTCTTCTTTCAGTCTATCACTCTGTTTCTCTTCTTCTCCACTGTCTATCACTCTGTTTCTCTTCTTCTCCACTGTCTATCACTCTGTTTCTCTTCTTCTCCACTGTCTATCACTCTGTTTCTCTTCTTCTCCACTGTCTATCACCCTGTTTCTCTTCTTCTCCACTGTCTATCACTCTGTTTCTCTTCTTCTCCACTGTCTATCACCCTGATTCTCTTCTTCTCCACTGTCTATCACTCTGTTTCTCTTCTTCTCCACTGTCTATCACTCTGTTTCTCTTCTTCTCCACTGTCTATCACTCTGTTTCTCTTCTTCTCCACTGTCTATCACCCTGTTTCTCTTCTTCTCCACTGTCTATCACTCTGTTTCTCTTCTTCTCCACTGTCTATCACCCTGTTTCTCTTCTTCTCCACTGTCTATCACTCTGTTTCTCTTCTTCTCCACTGTCTATCACTCTGTTTCTCTTCTTCTCCACTGTCTATCACTCTGTTTCTCTTCTTCTTTCAGTCTATCACTCTGTTCCTCTTCTTCTCCACTGTCTATCACCCTGTTTCTCTTCTTCTTTCAGTCTATCACCCTGTTTCTCTTCTTCTCCACTGTCTATCACCCTGTTTCTCTTCTTCTCCACTGTCTATCACTCTGTTTCTCTTCTTCTCCACTGTCTATCACTCTGTTTCTCTTCTTCTCCACTCTATCACTCTGTTTCTCTTCTTCTCCACTGTCTATCACTCTGTTTCTCTTCTTCTCCACTGTCTATCACTCTGTTTCTCTTCTTCTCCACTGTCTATCACTCTGTTTCTCTTCTTCTCCACTGTCTATCACTCTGTTTCTCTTCTTCTCCACTGTCTATCACCCTGTTTCTCTTCTTCTCCACTGTCTATCACTCTGTTTATCTTCTTCTTTCAGTCTATCACCCTGTTTCTCTTCTTCTCCACTGTCTATCACTCTGTTTCTCTTCTTCTCCACTGTCTATCACTCTGTTTCTCTTCTTCTCCACTGTCTATCACTCTGTTTCTCTTCTTCTTTCAGTCTATCACTCTGTTTCTCTTCTTCTTTCAGTCTATCACCCTGTTTCTCTTCTTCTCCACTGTCTATCACTCTGTTTCTCTTCTTCTTTCAGTCTATCACTCTGTTTCTCTTCTTCTCCACTGTCTATCACTCTGTTTATCTTCTTCTCCACTGTCTATCACTCTGTTTCTCTTCTTCTCCACTGTCTATCACACTGTTTCTCTTCTTCTCCACTGTCTATCACCCTGTTTCTCTTCTTCTCCACTGTCTATCACCCTGTTTCTCTTCTTCTCCACTGTCTATCACCCTGTTTCTCTTCTTCTCCACTGTCTATCACTCTGTTTCTCTTCTTCTCCACTGTCTATCACACTGTTTCTCTTCTTCTCCACTGTCTATCACCCTGTTTCTCTTCTTCTCCACTGTCTATCACTCTGTTTCTCTTCTTCTTTCAGTCTATCACTCTGTTTCTCTTCTTCTCCACTGTCTATCACTCTGTTTCTCTTCTTCTCCACTGTCTATCACTCTGTTTCTCTTCTTCTCCACTGTCTATCACTCTGTTTCTCTTCTTCTCCACTGTCTATCACCCTGTTTCTCTTCTTCTCCACTGTCTATCACTCTGTTTCTCTTCTTCTCCACTGTCTATCACCCTGTTTCTCTTCTTCTCCACTGTCTATCACTCTGTTTCTCTTCTTCTCCACTGTCTATCACTCTGTTTCTCTTCTTCTCCACTGTCTATCACTCTGTTTCTCTTCTTCTTTCAGTCTATCACTCTGTTCCTCTTCTTCTCCACTGTCTATCACCCTGTTTCTCTTCTTCTTTCAGTCTATCACCCTGTTTCTCTTCTTCTCCACTGTCTATCACCCTGTTTCTCTTCTTCTCCACTGTCTATCACTCTGTTTCTCTTCTTCTCCACTGTCTATCACTCTGTTTCTCTTCTTCTCCACTGTCTATCACTCTGTTTCTCTTCTTCTCCACTCTATCACTCTGTTTCTCTTCTTCTCCACTGTCTATCACTCTGTTTCTCTTCTTCTCCACTGTCTATCACTCTGTTTCTCTTCTTCTCCACTGTCTATCACTCTGTTTCTCTTCTTCTCCACTGTCTATCACTCTGTTTCTCTTCTTCTCCACTGTCTATCACCCTGTTTCTCTTCTTCTCCACTGTCTATCACTCTGTTTCTCTTCTTCTCCACTGTCTATCACCCTGTTTCTCTTCTTCTCCACTGTCTATCACTCTGTTTCTCTTCTTCTTTCAGTCTATCACCCTGTTTCTCTTCTTCTCCACTGTCTATCACTCTGTTTCTCTTCTTCTCCACTGTCTATCACTCTGTTTCTCTTCTTCTCCACTGTCTATCACCCTGTTTCTCTTCTTCTCCACTGTCTATCACTCTGTTTCTCTTCTTCTTTCAGTCTATCACTCTGTTTCTCTTCTTCTCCACTGTCTATCACTCTGTTTCTCTTCTTCTCCACTGTCTATCACTCTGTTTCTCTTCTTCTCCACTGTCTATCACTCTGTTTCTCTTCTTCTCCACTGTCTATCACCCTGTTTCTCTTCTTCTCCACTGTCTATCACTCTGTTTCTCTTCTTCTCCACTGTCTATCACTCTGTTTCTCTTCTTCTCCACTGTCTATCACTCTGTTTCTCTTCTTCTCCACTGTCTATCACTCTGTTTCTCTTCTTCTCCACTGTCTATCACCCTGTTTCTCTTCTTCTCCACTGTCTATCACTCTGTTTCTCTTCTTCTCCACTGTCTATCACCCTGTTTCTCTTCTTCTCCACTGTCTATCACTCTGTTTCTCTTCTTCTCCACTGTCTATCACTCTGTTTCTCTTCTTCTCCACTGTCTATCACTCTGTTTCTCTTCTTCTTTCAGTCTATCACTCTGTTCCTCTTCTTCTCCACTGTCTATCACCCTGTTTCTCTTCTTCTTTCAGTCTATCACCCTGTTTCTCTTCTTCTCCACTGTCTATCACCCTGTTTCTCTTCTTCTCCACTGTCTATCACTCTGTTTCTCTTCTTCTCCACTGTCTATCACTCTGTTTCTCTTCTTCTCCACTCTATCACTCTGTTTCTCTTCTTCTCCACTGTCTATCACTCTGTTTCTCTTCTTCTCCACTGTCTATCACTCTGTTTCTCTTCTTCTCCACTGTCTATCACTCTGTTTCTCTTCTTCTCCACTGTCTATCACTCTGTTTCTCTTCTTCTCCACTGTCTATCACCCTGTTTCTCTTCTTCTCCACTGTCTATCACTCTGTTTCTCTTCTTCTCCACTGTCTATCACCCTGTTTCTCTTCTTCTCCACTGTCTATCACTCTGTTTATCTTCTTCTTTCAGTCTATCACCCTGTTTCTCTTCTTCTCCACTGTCTATCACTCTGTTTCTCTTCTTCTCCACTGTCTATCACTCTGTTTCTCTTCTTCTCCACTGTCTATCACTCTGTTTCTCTTCTTCTTTCAGTCTATCACTCTGTTTCTCTTCTTCTTTCAGTCTATCACCCTGTTTCTCTTCTTCTCCACTGTCTATCACTCTGTTTCTCTTCTTCTCCACTGTCTATCACTCTGTTTCTCTTCTTCTCCACTGTCTATCACTCTGTTTCTCTTCTTCTCCACTGTCTATCACTCTGTTTCTCTTCTTCTCCACTGTCTATCACTCTATTTCTCTTCTTCTTTCAGTCTATCACCCTGATTCTCTTCTTCTCCACTGTCTATCACTCTGTTTCTCTTCTTCTTTCAGTCTATCACTCTGTTTCTCTTCTTCTCCACTGTCTATCACCCTGTTTCTCTTCTTCTCCACTGTCTATCACTCTGTTTCTCTTCTTCTCCACTGTCTATCACCCTGTTTCTCTTCTTCTCCACTGTCTATCACCCTGTTCCTCTTCTTCTCCACTGTCTATCACCCTGTTTCTCTTCTTCTTTCAGTCTATCACTCTGTTTCTCTTCTTCTCCACTGTCTATCACTCTGTTTCTCTTCTTCTTTCAGTCTATCACTCTGTTCCTCTTCTTCTCCACTGTCTATCACCCTGTTTCTCTTCTTCTTTCAGTCTATCACCCTGTTTCTCTTCTTCTCCACTGTCTATCACCCTGTTTCTCTTCTTCTCCACTGTCTATCACTCTGTTTCTCTTCTTCTCCACTGTCTATCACTCTGTTTCTCTTCTTCTCCACTGTCTATCACTCTGTTTCTCTTCTTCTCCACTGTCTATCACTCTATTTCTCTTCTTCTTTCAGTCTATCACCCTGATTCTCTTCTTCTCCACTGTCTATCACTCTGTTTCTCTTCTTCTTTCAGTCTATCACTCTGTTTCTCTTCTTCTCCACTGTCTATCACCCTGTTTCTCTTCTTCTCCACTGTCTATCACTCTGTTTCTCTTCTTCTCCACTGTCTATCACCCTGTTTCTCTTCTTCTCCACTGTCTATCACCCTGTTCCTCTTCTTCTCCACTGTCTATCACCCTGTTTCTCTTCTTCTTTCAGTCTATCACTCTGTTTCTCTTCTTCTCCACTGTCTATCACCCTGTTTCTCTTCTTCTTTCAGTCTATCACCCTGTTTCTCTTCTTCTCCACTGTCTATCACCCTGTTTCTCTTCTTCTCCACTGTCTATCACTCTGTTTCTCTTCTTCTCCACTGTCTATCACTCTGTTTCTCTTCTTCTCCACTGTCTATCACTCTGTTTCTCTTCTTCTCCACTGTCTATCACTCTGTTTCTCTTCTTCTCCACTGTCTATCACTCTGTTTCTCTTCTTCTCCACTCTATCACTCTGTTTCTCTTCTTCTCCACTGTCTATCACTCTGTTTCTCTTCTTCTCCACTGTCTATCACTCTATTTATCTTCTTCTTTCAGTCTATCACCCTGATTCTCTTCTTCTCCACTGTCTATCACTCTGTTTCTCTTCTTCTTTCAGTCTATCACTCTGTTTCTCTTCTTCTCCACTGTCTATCACCCTGTTTCTCTTCTTCTCCACTGTCTATCACTCTGTTTCTCTTCTTCTCCACTGTCTATCACCCTGTTTCTCTTCTTCTCCACTGTCTATCACCCTGTTCCTCTTCTTCTCCACTGTCTATCACCCTGTTTCTCTTCTTCTTTCAGTCTATCACTCTGTTTCTCTTCTTCTCCACTGTCTATCACTCTGTTTCTCTTCTTCTTTCAGTCTATCACTCTGTTCCTCTTCTTCTCCACTGTCTATCACCCTGTTTCTCTTCTTCTTTCAGTCTATCACCCTGTTTCTCTTCTTCTCCACTGTCTATCACCCTGTTTCTCTTCTTCTCCACTGTCTATCACTCTGTTTCTCTTCTTCTCCACTGTCTATCACTCTGTTTCTCTTCTTCTCCACTGTCTATCACTCTGTTTCTCTTCTTCTCCACTGTCTATCACTCTGTTTCTCTTCTTCTCCACTGTCTATCACTCTGTTTCTCTTCTTCTCCACTGTCTATCACCCTGTTTCTCTTCTTCTCCACTGTATATCACTCTGTTTCTCTTCTTCTCCACTGTCTATCACTCTGTTTCTCTTCTTCTCCACTGTCTATCACTCTGTTTCTCTTCTTCTCCACTGTCTATCACCCTGTTTCTCTTCTTCTCCACTGTATATCACTCTGTTTCTCTTCTTCTCCACTGTCTATCACCCTGTTTCTCTTCTTCTCCACTGTCTATCACTCTGTTTATCTTCTTCTCCACTGTCTATCACTCTGTTTCTCTTCTTCTTTCAGTCTATCACTGTTTCTCTTCTTCTTTCAGTCTATCACTCTGTTTATCTTCTTCTCCACTGTCTATCACTCTGTTTCTCTTCTTCTCCACTGTCTATCACTCTGTTTCTCTTCTTCTCCACTGTCTATCACCCTGTTTCTCTTCTTCTCCACTGTCTATCACTCTGTTTCTCTTCTTCTTTCAGTCTATCACTCTGTTTCTCTTCTTCTCCACTGTCTATCACCCTGTTTCTCTTCTTCTCCACTGTCTATCATCCTGTTTCTCTTGTTCTCCACTGTTTATCACTCTGTTTCTCTTCTTCTTTCAGTCTATCACTCTGTTTCTCTTCTTCTCCACTGTCTATCACTCTGTTTCTCTTCTTCTCCACTGTCTATCACCCTGTTTCTCTTCTTCTCCACTGTCTATCACCCTGTTTCTCTTCTTCTCCACTGTCTATCACCCTGTTTCTCTTCTTCTCCACTGTCTATCACCCTGTTTCTCTTCTTCTTTCAGTCTATCACTCTGTTTATCTTCTTCTCCACTGTCTATCACTCTGTTTCTCTTCTTCTCCACTGTCTATCACTCTGTTTCTCTTCTTCTTTCAGTCTATCACTCTGTTTCTCTTCTTCTCCACTGTCTATCACTCTGTTTCTCTTCTTCTTTCAGTCTATCACTCTGTTTCTCTTCTTCTCCACTGTCTATCACTCTGTTTCTCTTCTTCTCCACTGTCTATCACTCTGTTTCTCTTCTTCTCCACTGTCTATCACCCTGTTTCTCTTCTTCTCCACTGTCTATCACACTGTTTCTCTTCTTCTCCACTGTCTATCACCCTGTTTCTCTTCTTCTCCACTGTCTATCACCCTGTTTCTCTTCTTCTCCACTGTCTATCACCCTGTTTCTCTTCTTCTCCACTGTCTATCACTCTGTTTCTCTTCTTCTCCACTGTTTATCACACTGTTTCTCTTCTTCTCCACTGTTTATCACTCTGTTTCTCTTCTTCTTTCAGTCTATCACTCTGTTTCTCTTCTTCTCCACTGTCTATCACCCTGTTTCTCTTCTTCTCCACTGTCTATCACCCTGTTTCTCTTCTTCTCCACTGTCTATCACTCTGTTTCTCTTCTTCTCCACTGTTTATCACACTGTTTCTCTTCTTCTCCACTGTCTATCACCCTGTTTCTCTTCTTCTCCACTGTCTATCACTCTGTTTCTCTTCTTCTTTCAGTCTATCACTCTGTTTCTCTTCTTCTCCACTGTCTATCACTCTGTTTCTCTTCTTCTCCACTGTCTATCACTCTGTTTCTCTTCTTCTCCACTGTCTATCACTCTGTTTGTCTTCTTCTCCACTGTCTATCACTCTGTTTCTCTTCTTCTCCACTGTCTATCACCCTGATTCTCTTCTTCTCCTCAGTCTATCACTCTGTTTCTCTTCTTCTCCACTGTCTATCACTCTGTTTCTCTTCTTCTCCACTGTCTATCACCCTGTTTCTCTTCATCTCCACTGTCTATCACTCTGTTTCTCTTCTTCTCCACTGTCTATCACTCTGTTTCTCTTCTTCTCCACTGTCTATCACCCTGTTTCTCTTCTTCTCCACTGTCTATTACCCTGTTTCTCTTCTTCTCCACTGTCTATCACTCTGTTTCTCTTCTTCTTTCAGTCTATCACGCTTTTTCTCTTCTTCTCCACTGTCTATCACACTGTTTCTCTTCTTCTCCACTGTCTATCACCCTGTTTCTCTTCTTCTCCACTGTCTATCACCCTGTTTCTCTTCTTCTCCACTGTCTATCACCCTGTTTCTCTTCTTCTCCACTGTCTATCACTCTGTTTCTCTTCTTCTCCACTGTTTATCACACTGTTTCTCTTCTTCTCCACTGTTTATCACTCTGTTTCTCTTCTTCTTTCAGTCTATCACTCTGTTTCTCTTCTTCTCCACTGTCTATCACTCTGTTTCTCTTCTTCTCCACTGTCTATCACCCTGTTTCTCTTCTTCTCCACTGTCTATCACTCTGTTTCTCTTCTTCTTTCAGTCTATCACTCTGTTTCTCTTCTTCTCCACTGTCTATCACCCTGTTTCTCTTCTTCTCCACTGTCTATCACCCTGTTTCTCTTGTTCTCCACTGTTTATCACTCTGTTTCTCTTCTTCTTTCAGTCTATCACTCTGTTTCTCTTCTTCTCCACTGTCTATCACTCTGTTTATCTTCTTCTCCACTGTCTATCACTCTGTTTCTCTTCTTCTCCACTGTCTATCACTCTGTTTCTCTTCTTCTCCACTGTCTATCACTCTGTTTCTCTTCTTCTCCACTGTCTATCACCCTGTTTCTCTTCTTCTCCACTGTCTATCACCCTGTTTCTCTTCTTCTCCACTGTCTATCACCCTGTTTCTCTTCTTCTCCACTGTCTATCACCCTGTTTCTCTTCTTCTTTCAGTCTATCACTCTGTTTCTCTTCTTCTCCACTGTCTATCACTCTCATTCTCTTCTTCTCCACTGTCTATCACTCTGTTTCTCTTCTTCTTTCAGTCTATCACTCTGTTTCTCTTCTTCTCCACTGTCTATCACTCTGTTTATCTTCTTCTCCACTGTCTATCACTCTGTTTCTCTTCTTCTCCACTGTCTATCACTCTGTTTCTCTTCTTCTCCACTGTCTATCACCCTGTTTCTCTTCTTCTCCACTGTCTATCACACTGTTTCTCTTCTTCTCCACTGTCTATCACTCTGTTTCTCTTCTTCTCCACTGTCTATCACCCTGTTTCTCTTCTTCTCCACTGTCTATCACACTGTTTCTCTTCTTCTCCACTGTCTATCACCCTGTTTCTCTTCTTCTCCACTGTCTATCACCCTGTTTCTCTTCTTCTCCACTGTCTATCACTCTGTTTCTCTTCTTCTCCACTGTTTATCACACTGTTTCTCTTCTTCTCCACTGTCTATCACCCTGTTTCTCTTCTTCTCCACTGTCTATCACTCTGTTTCTCTTCTTCTTTCAGTCTATCACTCTGTTTCTCTTCTTCTCCACTGTCTATCACTCTGTTTCTCTTCTTCTCCACTGTCTATCACTCTGTTTCTCTTCTTCTCCACTGTCTATCACTCTGTTTCTCTTCTTCTCCACTGTCTATCACCCTGTTTCTCTTCTTCTCCACTGTCTATCACTCTGTTTCTCTTCTTCTCCACTGTCTATCACCCTGATTCTCTTCTTCTCCACTGTCTATCACTCTGTTTCTCTTCTTCTCCACTGTCTATCACTCTGTTTCTCTTCTTCTCCACTGTCTATCACCCTGTTTCTCTTCTTCTCCACTGTCTATCACTCTGTTTCTCTTCTTCTCCACTGTCTAGCACTCTGTTTCTCTTCTTCTCCACTGTCTATCACCCTGTTTCTCTTCTTCTCCACTGTCTATCACCCTGTTTCTCTTCTTCTCCACTGTCTATCACTCTGTTTCTCTTCTTCTTTCAGTCTATCACGCTTTTTCTCTTCTTCTCCACTGTCTATCACACTGTTTCTCTTCTTCTCCACTGTCTATCACCCTGTTTCTCTTCTTCTCCCACTGTCTATCACCCTGTTTCTCTCTCTCCACTGTCTATCACCCTGTTTCTCTTCTTCTCCACTGTCTATCACCCTGTTTCTCTTCTTCTTTCAGTCTATCACCCTGTTTCTCTTCTTCTCCACTGTCTATCACCCTGTTTCTCTTCTTCTCCACTGTCTATCACTCTGTTTCTCTTCTTCTCCACTGTCTATCACTCTGTTTCTCTTCTTCTCCACTGTCTATCACTCTGTTTCTCTTCTTCTCCACTGTCTATCACTCTATTTCTCTTCTTCTTTCAGTCTATCACCCTGATTCTCTTATTCTCCACTGTCTATCACTCTGTTTCTCTTCTTCTTTCAGTCTATCACTCTGTTTTCTCTTCTTCTCCACTGTCTATCACCCTGTTTCTCTTCTTCTCCACTGTCTATCACTCTGTTTCTCTTCTTCTCCACTGTCTATCACTCTGTTTCTCTTCTTCTCCACTGTCTATCACCCTGTTTCTCTTCTTCTCCACTGTCTATCACCCTGTTTCTCTTCTTCTCCACTGTCTATCACCCTGTTTCTCTTCTTCTCCACTGTCTATCACCCTGTTCTCTTCTTCTTTCAGTCTATCACTCTGTTTCTCTTCTTCTCCACTGTCTATCACTCTCATTCTCTTCTTCTCCACTGTCTATCACTCTGTTTCTCTTCTTCTTTCAGTCTATCACTCTGTTTCTCTTCTTCTCCACTGTCTATCACTCTGTTTATCTTCTTCTCCACTGTCTATCACTCTGTTTCTCTTCTTCTCCACTGTCTATCACTCTGTTTCTCTTCTTCTCCACTGTCTATCACCCTGTTTCTCTTCTTCTCCACTGTCTATCACACTGTTTCTCTTCTTCTCCACTGTCTATCACCCTGTTTCTCTTCTTCTCCACTGTCTATCACCCTGTTTCTCTTCTTCTCCACTGTCTATCACCCTGTTTCTCTTCTTCTCCACTGTCTATCACTCTGTTTCTCTCTTCTCCACTGTTTATCACACTGTTTCTCTTCTTCTCCACTGTCTATCACTCTGTTTCTCTTCTTCTCCACTGTCTATCACTCTGTTTCTCTTCTTCTTTCAGTCTATCACTCTGTTTCTCTTCTTCTCCACTGTCTATCACTCTGTTTCTCTTCTTCTCCACTGTCTATCACTCTGTTCTCTTCTTCTCCACTGTCTATCACTCTGTTTCTCTTCTTCTCCACTGTCTATCACCCTGTTTCTCTTCTTCTCCACTGTCTATCACTCTGTTTCTCTTCTTCTCCACTGTCTATCACCCTGATTCTCTTCTTCTCCACTGTCTATCACTCTGTTTCTCTTCTTCTCCACTGTCTATCACTCTGTTCTCTTCTTCTCCACTGTCTATCACCCTGTTTCTCTTCTTCTCCACTGTCTATCACTCTGTTTCTCTTCTTCTCCACTGTCTATCACTCTGTTTCTCTTCTTCTCCACTGTCTATCACCCTGTTTCTCTTCTTCTCCACTGTCTATCACCCTGTTTCTCTTCTTCTCCACTGTCTATCACTCTGTTTCTCTTCTTCTTTCAGTCTATCACGCTTTTTCTCTTCTTCTCCACTGTCTATCACACTGTTTCTCTTCTTCTCCACTGTCTATCACCCTGTTTCTCTTCTTCTCCACTGTCTATCACCCTGTTTCTCTTCTTCTCCACTGTCTATCACCCTGTTTCTCTTCTTCTTTCAGTCTATCACCCTGTTTCTCTTCTTCTCCACTGTCTATCACCCTGTTTCTCTTCTTCTCCACTGTCTATCACTCTGTTTCTCTTCTTCTCCACTGTCTATCACTCTGTTTCTCTTCTTCTCCACTGTCTATCACTCTGTTTCTCTTCTTCTCCACTGTCTATCACTCTATTTCTCTTCTTCTTTCAGTCTATCACCCTGGTTCTCTTCTTCTCCACTGTCTATCACTCTGTTCTCTTCTTCTTTCAGTCTATCACTCTGTTTCTCTTCTTCTCCACTGTCTATCACCCTGTTTCTCTTCTTCTCCACTGTCTATCACTCTGTTTCTCTTCTTCTCCACTGTCTATCACCCTGTTTCTCTTCTTCTCCACTGTCTATCACCCTGTTCCTCTTCTTCTCCACTGTCTATCACCCTGTTTCTCTTCTTCTTTCAGTCTATCACTCTGTTTCTCTTCTTCTCCACTGTCTATCACTCTGTTTCTCTTCTTATTTCAGTCTATCACTCTGTTCCTCTTCTTCTCCACTGTCTATCACCCTGTTTCTCTTCTTCTTTCAGTCTATCACCCTGTTTCTCTTCTTCTCCACTGTCTATCACCCTGTTTCTCTTCTTCTCCACTGTCTATCACTCTGTTTCTCTTCTTCTCCACTGTCTATCACTCTGTTTCTCTTCTTCTCCACTGTCTATCACTCTGTTTCTCTTCTTCTCCACTGTCTATCACTCTGTTTCTCTTCTTCTCCACTGTCTATCACTCTGTTTCTCTTCTTCTCCACTCTATCACTCTGTTTCTCTTCTTCTCCACTGTCTATCACTCTGTTTCTCTTCTTCTCCACTGTCTATCACTCTATTTCTCTTCTTCTTTCAGTCTATCACCCTGATTCTCTTCTTCTCCACTGTCTATCACTCTGTTTCTCTTCTTCTTTCAGTCTATCACTCTGTTTCTCTTCTTCTCCACTGTCTATCACCCTGTTTCTCTTCTTCTCCACTGTCTATCACTCTGTTTCTCTTCTTCTCCACTGTCTATCACCCTGTTTCTCTTCTTCTCCACTGTCTATCACCCTGTTCCTCTTCTTCTCCACTGTCTATCACCCTGTTTCTCTTCTTCTTTCAGTCTATCACTCTGTTTCTCTTCTTCTCCACTGTCTATCACTCTGTTTCTCTTCTTCTTTCAGTCTATCACTCTGTTCCTCTTCTTCTCCACTGTCTATCACCCTGTTTCTCTTCTTCTTTCAGTCTATCACCCTGTTTCTCTTCTTCTCCACTGTCTATCACCCTGTTTCTCTTCTTCTCCACTGTCTATCACTCTGTTTCTCTTCTTCTCCACTGTCTATCACTCTGTTTCTCTTCTTCTCCACTGTCTATCACTCTGTTTCTCTTCTTCTCCACTGTCTATCACTCTGTTTCTCTTCTTCTCCACTGTCTATCACTCTGTTTCTCTTCTTCTCCACTGTCTATCACCCTGTTTCTCTTCTTCTCCACTGTATATCACTCTGTTTCTCTTCTTCTCCACTGTCTATCACTCTGTTTCTCTTCTTCTCCACTGTCTATCACTCTGTTTCTCTTCTTCTCCACTGTCTATCACCCTGTTTCTCTTCTTCTCCACTGTATATCACTCTGTTTCTCTTCTTCTCCACTGTCTATCACCCTGTTTCTCTTCTTCTCCACTGTCTATCACTCTGTTTATCTCTTCTCCACTGTCTATCACTCTGTTTCTCTTCTTCTTTCAGTCTATCACTGTTTCTCTTCTTCTTTCAGTCTATCACTCTGTTTCTCTTCTTCTCCACTGTCTATCACTCTGTTTCTCTTCTTCTCCACTGTCTATCACTCTGTTTCTCTTCTTCTCCACTGTCTATCACCCTGTTTCTCTTCTTCTCCACTGTCTATCACTCTGTTTCTCTTCTTCTTTCAGTCTATCACTCTGTTTCTCTTCTTCTCCACTGTCTATCACCCTGTTTCTCTTCTTCTCCACTGTCTATCATCCTGTTTCTCTTGTTCTCCACTGTTTATCACTCTGTTTCTCTTCTTCTTTCAGTCTATCACTCTGTTTCTCTTCTTCTCCACTGTCTATCACTCTGTTTCTCTTCTTCTCCACTGTCTATCACCCTGTTTCTCTTCTTCTCCACTGTCTATCACCCTGTTTCTCTTCTTCTCCACTGTCTATCACCCTGTTTCTCTTCTTCTCCACTGTCTATCACCCTGTTTCTCTTCTTCTTTCAGTCTATCACTCTGTTTATCTTCTTCTCCACTGTCTATCACTCTGTTTCTCTTCTTCTCCACTGTCTATCACTCTGTTTCTCTTCTTCTTTCAGTCTATCACTCTGTTTCTCTTCTTCTCCACTGTCTATCACTCTGTTTCTCTTCTTCTTTCAGTCTATCACTCTGTTTCTCTTCTTCTCCACTGTCTAATCACTCTGTTTCTCTTCTTCTCCACTGTCTATCACTCTGTTTCTCTTCTTTCTCCACTGTCTATCACCCTGTTTCTCTTCTTCTCCACTGTCTATCACACTGTTTCTCTTCTTCTCCACTGTCTATCACCCTGTTTCTCTTCTTCTCCACTGTCTATCACCCTGTTTCTCTTCTTCTCCACTGTCTATCACCCTGTTTCTCTTCTTCTCCACTGTCTATCACTCTGTTTCTCTTCTTCTCCACTGTTTATCACACTGTTTCTCTTCTTCTCCACTGTTTATCACTCTGTTTCTCTTCTTCTTTCAGTCTATCACTCTGTTTCTCTTCTTCTCCACTGTCTATCACCCTGTTTCTCTTCTTCTCCACTGTCTATCACCCTGTTTCTCTTCTTCTCCACTGTCTATCACTCTGTTTCTCTTCTTCTCCACTTTTTATCACACTGTTTCTCTTCTTCTCCACTGTCTATCACCCTGTTTCTCTTCTTCTCCACTGTCTATCACTCTGTTTCTCTTCTTCTTTCAGTCTATCACTCTGTTTCTCTTCTTCTCCACTGTCTATCACTCTGTTTCTCTTCTTCTCCACTGTCTATCACTCTGTTTCTCTTCTTCTCCACTGTCTATCACTCTGTTTGTCTTCTTCTCCACTGTCTATCACTCTGTTTCTCTTCTTCTCCACTGTCTATCACCCTGATTCTCTTCTTCTCCTCAGTCTATCACTCTGTTTCTCTTCTTCTCCACTGTCTATCACTCTGTTTCTCTTCTTCTCCACTGTCTATCACCCTGTTTCTCTTCATCTCCACTGTCTATCACTCTGTTTCTCTTCTTCTCCACTGTCTATCACTCTGTTTCTCTTCTTCTCCACTGTCTATCACCCTGTTTCTCTTCTTCTCCACTGTCTATCACCCTGTTCTCTTCTTCTCCACTGTCTATCACTCTGTTTCTCTTCTTCTTTCAGTCTATCATGCTTTTTCTCTTCTTCTCCACTGTCTATCACACTGTTTCTCTTCTTCTCCACTGTCTATCACCCTGTTTCTCTTCTTCTCCACTGTCTATCACCTGTTTCTCTCTTCTCCACTGTCTATCACCCTGTTTCTCTT
Organism: Oncorhynchus mykiss; assembly: GCF_013265735.2. Classification (NCBI taxonomy): domain Eukaryota; kingdom Metazoa; phylum Chordata; class Actinopteri; order Salmoniformes; family Salmonidae; genus Oncorhynchus; species Oncorhynchus mykiss. Next base: position 62,571,220 of record NC_048580.1, read on the forward strand.
CTTCTCCACTGTCTATCACTCTGTTTCTCTTCTTCTCCACTGTTTATCACACTGTTTCTCTTCTTCTCCACTGTTTATCACTCTGTTTCTCTTCTTCTTTCAGTCTATCACTCTGTTTCTCTTCTTCTCCACTGTCTATCACTCTGTTTCTCTTCTTCTCCACTGTCTATCACCCTGTTTCTCTTCTTCTCCACTGTCTATCACTCTGTTTCTCTTCTTCTTTCAGTCTATCACTCTGTTTCTCTTCTTCTCCACTGTCTATCACCCTGTTTCTCTTCTTCTCCACTGTCTATCACCCTGTTTCTCTTGTTCTCCACTGTTTATCACTCTGTTTCTCTTCTTCTTTCAGTCTATCACTCTGTTTCTCTTCTTCTCCACTGTCTATCACTCTGTTTATCTTCTTCTCCACTGTCTATCACCCTGTTTCTCTTCTTCTCCACTGTCTATCACTCTGTTTCTCTTCTTCTCCACTGTCTATCACTCTGTTTCTCTTCTTCTCCACTGTCTATCACCCTGTTTCTCTTCTTCTCCACTGTCTATCACCCTGTTTCTCTTCTTCTCCACTGTCTATCACCCTGTTTCTCTTCTTCTCCACTGTCTATCACCCTGTTTCTCTTCTTCTTTCAGTCTATCACTCTGTTTCTCTTCTTCTCCACTGTCTATCACTCTCATTCTCTTCTTCTCCACTGTCTATCACTCTGTTTCTCTTCTTCTTTCAGTCTATCACTCTGTTTCTCTTCTTCTCCACTGTCTATCACTCTGTTTATCTTCTTCTCCACTGTCTATCACTCTGTTTCTCTTCTTCTCCACTGTCTATCACTCTGTTTCTCTTCTTCTCCACTGTCTATCACCCTGTTTCTCTTCTTCTCCACTGTCTATCACACTGTTTCTCTTCTTCTCCACTGTCTATCACCCTGTTTCTCTTCTTCTCCACTGTCTATCACCCTGTTTCTCTTCTTCTCCACTGTCTATCACCCTGTTTCTCTTCTTCTCCACTGTCTATCACTCTGTTTCTCTTCTTCTCCACTGTTTATCACACTGTTTCTCTTCTTCTCCACTGTCTATCACCCTGTTTCTCTTCTTCTCCACTGTCTATCACTCTGTTTCTCTTCTTCTTTCAGTCTATCACTCTGTTTCTCTTCTTCTCCACTGTCTATCACTCTGTTTCTCTTCTTCTCCACTGTCTATCACTCTGTTTCTCTTCTTCTCCACTGTCTATCACTCTGTTTCTCTTCTTCTCCACTGTCTATCACCCTGTTTCTCTTCTTCTCCACTGTCTATCACTCTGTTTCTCTTCTTCTCCACTGTCTATCACCCTGATTCTCTTCTTCTCCACTGTCTATCACTCTGTTTCTCTTCTTCTCCACTGTCTATCACTCTGTTTCTCTTCTTCTCCACTGTCTATCACCCTGTTTCTCTTCTTCTCCACTGTCTATCACTCTGTTTCTCTTCTTCTCCACTGTCTATCACTCTGTTTCTCTTCTTCTCCACTGTCTATCACCCTGTTTCTCTTCTTCTCCACTGTCTATCACCCTGTTTCTCTTCTTCTCCACTGTCTATCACTCTGTTTCTCTTCTTCTTTCAGTCTATCACGCTTTTTCTCTTCTTCTCCACTGTCTATCACACTGTTTCTCTTCTTCTCCACTGTCTATCACCCTGTTTCTCTTCTTCTCCACTGTCTATCACCCTGTTTCTCTTCTTCTCCACTGTCTATCACCCTGTTTCTCTTCTTCTCCACTGTCTATCACTCTGTTTCTCTTCTTCTCCACTGTTTATCACACTGTTTCTCTTCTTCTCCACTGTTTATCACTCTGTTTCTCTTCTTCTTTCAGTCTATCACTCTGTTTCTCTTCTTCTCCACTGTCTATCACTCTGTTTCTCTTCTTCTCCACTGTCTATCACCCTGTTTCTCTTCTTCTCCACTGTCTATCACTCTGTTTCTCTTCTTCTTTCAGTCTATCACTCTGTTTCTCTTCTTCTCCACTGTCTATCACCCTGTTTCTCTTCTTCTCCACTGTCTATCACCCTGTTTCTCTTGTTCTCCACTGTTTATCACTCTGTTTCTCTTCTTCTTTCAGTCTATCACTCTGTTTCTCTTCTTCTCCACTGTCTATCACTCTGTTTATCTTCTTCTCCACTGTCTATCACTCTGTTTCTCTTCTTCTCCACTGTCTATCACTCTGTTTGTCTTCTTCTCCACTGTCTATCACTCTGTTTCTCTTCTTCTCCACTGTCTATCACCCTGTTTCTCTTCTTCTCCACTGTCTATCACCCTGTTTCTCTTCTTCTCCACTGTCTATCACCCTGTTTCTCTTCTTCTCACTGTCTATCACCCTGTTTCTCTTCTTCTTTCAGTCTATCACTCTGTTTCTCTTCTTCTCCACTGTCTATCACTCTCATTCTCTTCTTCTCCACTGTCTATCACTCTGTTTCTCTTCTTCTTTCAGTCTATCACTCTGTTTCTCTTCTTCTCCACTGTCTATCACTCTGTTTCTCTTCTTCTCCACTGTCTATCACCCTGTTTCTCTTCTTCTCCACTGTCTATCACCCTGTTTCTCTTCTTCTCCACTGTCTATCACCCTGTTTCTCTTCTTCTCCACTGTCTATCACTCTGTTTCTCTTCTTCTCCACTGTTTATCACACTGTTTCTCTTCTTCTCCACTGTCTATCACTCTGTTTCTCTTCTTCTCCACTGTTTATCACACTGTTTCTCTTCTTCTCCACTGTCTATCACTCTGTTCTCTTCTTCTCCACTGTCTATCACCCTGTTTCTCTTCTTCTTTCAGTCTATCACCCTGTTTCTCTTCTTCTCCACTGTCTATCACACCGTTTCTCTTCTTCTCCACTGTCTATCACTCTGTTTCTCTTCTTCTCCACTGTCTATCACCCTGTTTCTCTTCTTCTCCACTGTCTATCACCCTGTTTCTCTTCTTCTCCACTGTCTATCACTCTGTTTCTCTTCTTCTCCACTGTCTATCACCCTGTTTCTCTTCTTCTCCACTGTCTATCACCCTGTTTCTCTTCTTCTCCACTGTCTATCACCCTGTTTCTCTTCTTCTCCACTGTCTATCACTCTGTTTCTCTTCTTCTCCACTGTCTATCACCCTGTTTCTCTTCTTCTTTCAGTCTATCACCCTGATTCTCTTCTTCTCCACTGTCTATCACCCTGTTTCTCTTCTTCTTTCAGTCTATCACCCTGATTCTCTTCTTCTCCACTGTCTATCACTCTGTTTCTCTTCTTCTCCACTGTATATCACTCTGTTTCTCTTCTTCTCCACTGTCTATCACCCTGTTTCTCTTCTTCTCCACTGTTTATCACTCTGTTTCTCTTCTTCTCCACTGTTTATCACACTGTTTCTCTTCTTCTCCACTGTCTATCACTCTGTTTCTCTTCTTCTCCACTGTCTATCACCCTGTTTCTCTTCTTCTTTCAGTCTATCACCCTGTTTCTCTTCTTCTCCACTGTCTATCACCCTGTTTCTCTTCTTCTCCACTGTCTATCACTCTGTTTCTCTTCTTCTTTCAGTCTATCACGCTTTTTCTCTTCTTCTCCACTGTCTATCACACTGTTTCTCTTCTTCTCCACTGTCTATCACCCTGTTTCTCTTCTTCTCCACTGTCTATCACCCTGTTTCTCTTCTTCTCCACTGTCTATCACTCTGTTTCTCTTCTTCTCCACTGTCTATCACTCTGTTTCTCTTCTTCTCCACTGTCTATCACCCTGTTTCTCTTCTTCTCCACTGTCTATCACACTGTTTCTCTTCTTCTCCACTTTCTATCACTCTGTTTCTCTTCTTCTCCACTGTCTATCACCCTGTTTCTCTTCTTCTCCACTGTTTATCACTCTGTTTCTCTTCTTCTTTCAGTCTATCACCCTGTTTCTCTTCTTCTCCACTGTCTATCACTCTGTTTCTCTTCTTCTTTCAGTCTATCACGCTTTTTCTCTTCTTCTCCACTGTCTATCACACTGTTTCTCTTCTTCTCCACTGTCTATCACCCTGTTTCTCTTCTTCTCCACTGTCTATCACCCTGTTTCTCTTCTTCTCCACTGTCTATCACTCTGTTTCTCTTCTTCTCCACTGTCTATCACTCTGTTTCTCTTCTTCTCCACTGTCTATCACCCTGTTTCTCTTCTTCTCCACTGTCTATCACACTGTTTCTCTTCTTCTCCACTGTCTATCACTCTGTTTCTCTTCTTCTCCACTGTCTATCACCCTGTTTCTCTTCTTCTCCACTGTTTATCACTCTGTTTCTCTTCTTCTTTCAGTCTATCACTCTGTTTCTCTTCTTCTCCACTGTCTATCACTCTGTTTCTCTTCTTCTCCACTGTTTATCACCCTGTTTCTCTTCTTCTCCACTGTCTATCACCCTGTTTCTCTTCTTCTCCACTGTCTATCATCCTGTTTCTCTTCTTCTCCACTGTCTATCACTCTGTTTCTCTTCTTCTCCACTGTCTATCACCCTGTTTCTCTTCTTCTCCACTGTCTATCACTCTGTTTCTCTTCTTCTCCACTGTCTATCACCCTGTTTCTCTTCTTCTCCACTGTCTATCACCCTGTTTCTCTTCTTCTCCACTGTCTATCACTCTGTTTCTCTTCTTCTCCACTGTCTATCACCCTGTTTCTCTTCTTCTCCACTGTCTATCACCCTGTTTCTCTTCTTCTCCACTGTCTATCACTCTGTTTCTCTTCTTCTCCACTGTCTATCACCCTGTTTCTCTTCTTCTCCACTGTCTATCACCCTGTTTCTCTTCTTCTCCACTGTCCATCACTCTGTTTCTCTTCTTCTCCACTGTCTATCACCCTGTTTCTCTTCTTCTCCACTGTCTATCACCCTGTTTCTCTTCTTCTCCACTGTCTATCACCCTGTTTCTCTTCTTCTTTCAGTCTATCACTCTGTTTCTCTTCTTCTCCACTGTTTATCACTCTGTTTCTCTTCTTCTTCTTCTCTAGACTCCCTCCCCTTCCTCTGTCTCTCCCCTCATCTCTCGGATTCCTTCCATTGGATTCCTCCAATTCTCTTCCTCTGTCTCTCCCCTCTTCTCTCAGCTTCCTCTTTCTCTTCCTCCGTCTCTCCCCTCTTCTCTAAGATTCCTTCCCTTCCTCTGTCTCTCCCCTCTTCTCTGAGCTTCCTCTTCCTCTGCCTCTCCCCTCTTCTCTCAGATTCCTCTTTCTCTGTCTCTCCCCTCTTCTCTCAGCTTCCTCTTCCTCTGTCTCTCCCCTCTTCTCTCAGCTCCCTCCCCTTCCTCTTCCTCTGCCTCTCCCCTCTTCTCTCAGATTCCTCCCCTTCCTCTTCCTCTGTCTCTCCCTTCTTCTCTCAGATTCCTTCCCTTCCTCTTCCTCTGTCTCTCCCCTCTTCTCTCAGCTTCCTCCCCAACCTCTTCCTCTGTCTCTCCCCTCTTTTGTGCTCCCTCTCCCCTCTCTCTTTTTCTGTCCCCCTGTTTTAATCACATTTTCATCCCTCCCTCCCTCCCTCCTTTACTGTCATGTCATTATTCAATCATCCCTTTAATCTGTCTCTCCACCCAGAGTCCCTCACAGACATGAGACTCATCGCCCTTCACGTGCCCCTCACACCTCCCCAGTCCTTACCTCTACCTCTACCACTCACAATAAGTCTTCATATACGCCTGCTGCAGTATTCACACCGTAGGCCCCTATAATATAATATCTCCTTTCTTCTCTAGCATCAGAGCCCACCATATTTTAACAGCATCCCTCATCTCTCTCCCTTCATATTGTTCTTCTTCACTCCTTCTCTCTCTTGCTCTGTCTCAAACATCTACATTGCTGACAAACTCCAAAGAATAAATAATAAAACCAAACTAGCCTCATTAGAACCAGCCAACCAACCACCAAACCAATGGTCTCATTAGAACCAAACAACCAACCAACCACCAAACCAATGGTCTCATTAGAACCAACCAACCAACCACAAAACCAATGGTCTCATTAGAACCAAACAACCAACCACCAAACCAACAAACTCATTAGAACCAGCCAACCAACCACCAAATAATGATCTCATTAGAACCAACCAACCAACCAACCACCAAACCAATGGTCTCATTTGAACCAGCCAACCAACCACCAAACCAACAGTTTCATTAGAACCATCCAACCAGTCACCAAACCGACGGTCTCATTAGAACGAACCACCAAACCAACAGTCTCATTAGAACCAACCACCAAACCAATGGTCTCATTAGAACCAACCACCAAACCAACGGTCTCATTAGAACCAACCACCAAACCAATGGTCTCATTAGAACCAACCACCAAACCAATGGTCTCATTAGAACCAACCACCAAACCAACGGTCTCATTAGAACCAACCACCAAACCAACGGTCTCATTAGAACCAACCACCAAACCAATGGTCTCATTAGAACCAACCACCAAACCAATGGTCTCATTAGAACCAACCACCAAACCAATGGTCTCATTAGAACCAACCACCAAACCAACGGTCTCATTAGAACCAACCACCAAACCAACGGTCTCATTAGAACCAACCACCAAACCAATGGTCTCATTAGAACCAACCATCAAACCAACGGTCTCATTAGAACTTTCTCCCCTTCTTCTTCCTCTCTCCCTCCCCTCTTCCTCTGTCTCTCCCCTCTTCTCTCAGATTCCTTCCCTTCCTCTTCCTCTGTCTCTCCCCTCTTCTCTCAGCTTCTTATTTCTCTGTCTCTCCTCTCTTCTCTCAGCTTCTTCCCCAACCTCTTCCTCTGTCTCTCCCCTCTTTTGTGCTCCCTCTCTCCTCTCTTTTTCTGTCTTAATCACATTTTCATCCCTCCCTCCCTCCCTCCTTTACTGTCATGTCATTATTCAATCATCCCTTTAATCTGTCTCTCCACCCAGAGTCCCTCACAGACATGAGACTCATCACCCTTCACGTGCCCCTCACACCTCCCCAGTCCTTACCTCTACCTCTACCTCTACCACTCACAATAAGTCTTCATATACGCCTGCTGCAGTATTCACACCGTAGGCCCCTATAATATAATTTCTCCTTTCTTCCACCATATTTTAACAGCATCCCTCATCTCTCTCCCTTCATATTATTCTTCTTCTTCACTCCTTCTCTGCCCCATCTCCTTGTTTTTCAAACTTCTAAAACCCAGCAAAACATCCTCTCACTGTCAACTGCGTTTACTTTCAGCTAACTTAACATGTATAAATATTTGTATGAACACAAGATTCAACAATTGAACAATTTCCACAGACATGTGACTAACAGAAATTGAAAAATGTGTCCCTGAACAAAGGGGGGGGGGGGGGGGGGGATCAAAATCAAAAGTAACAGTCAGTATCTGGTGTGGACACCAGCTGCATTAAGTACTGCAGTGTATCTCCTCCTCGTGGACTGCACCAGATCTGCCAGTTCTTGCTGTGAGATGTTACCCACTCTTCCAGCAAGGCACCTGCAAGTTCCCGGACATTTCTGGGGGGAATGGCCCTAGCCCTCACCCTCTGATCCAACAGGTCCCAGACATGCTAAATGGGATTGAGATCCGGGCTCTTCACTGGCCATGGCAGAACACTGACATTCCTGTCTTGCACGAAATCATGCACAGAATGAGCAGTATGGCTGGTGGCATTGTCATGCTGGAGGGTCATGTCAGGGTGAGCCTGCAGGAAGGGTAGCACATCAGTGAGGAGGATGTCTTCTCTGTAACGCACAGCGTTGAGATTCCCTGCAATGACAACAAGCTCAGTCCGATGATGCTGTGACACACCGCCGCAGACCATGATGGACCCTCCACCTCCAAATCGATCCCGCTTCAGAGTACAGGCCTCGGTGTAACACTCATTCCTTCGACGAAAAACGCGAATCCGACCATCACCCCTGGTGAGACAAAGCCACGACTCGTCAGTGAAGAGCACATTTTACCAGTCCTGTCTGGTCAGCGACGGTGGATTTGTGCCCATATTGATGTCGTTGATGTCTGGTGAGGACCTGCCTTTCAACAGGCCTACAAGCCCTCAGTCCAGCCTCTCTCAGCCTATTGCGGACAGTCTGAGCACTGATGGAGGGATTATGCATTCCTGGTATAATTTGGGCAGTTGTTGTTGCCATCCTGTACCTGTCCCGCAGGTGTGATGTTTGGAAGTACCGATCCTGTGCAGGTGTTGTACATGTGGTCTGCCACTGTGAGGATGATCAGCTGTCCATCCTGTCTCCTTATAGCGCTGTCTTAGGTGTCTCACAGTACGGACATAGCAATTTATTGCCCTAGCCACATCTGCAGGCCTCATGCCTCTTTGCAGCATGCCTAAGGCACGTTCACACAGATGAGCAGGGACCCTAGGCATCTTTCTTTTTGTGTTTTTCAGAGTCAGTAGAAAGGCCTCTTTAGTGTCCTAAGTTTTCCTAACTGTGACCTTAATTGCCTACCGTCTGTAAGCTGTTAGTGTCTTAACGACCGTTCCAACAGGTGCTTGTTCATTAATTGTTAATGGTTCATTGAACAAGCATGGGAAACAGTGTTTAAACCCTTTACAATGAAGATCTGTGAAGTTGACATAGCTGAGTTGACACAGTGAGTTGACATAGCTGACAAACTACAATGAATATTGAATAAAACCAAACTAGCCTCATTAAAACCAACCAACAAACCATCAAACCAACAGTCTCACTAGAATCAGACAAACAACTACCAAAATAACGGTCTCTTTAGGACCAGCCAACCACCAAACCAATGGTCTCATTAGAACCAGCCAACCAACCACCAAACTAACTGTCTCATTAGAACCAGTCAACCAACCACCAAACCAATGGTCTCATTAGAACCAACCAACCACCAAACCAATGGTCTCATTAGAACCAACCAACCAACCACCAAACCAATGGTCTCATTAGAACCAACCAACCAACCACCAAACCAACGGTCTCAATAGAACCAGCCAACCAACCACCAAACCAACGGTCTCATTAGAACCAGCCAACCAACCACCAAACCAATGGTCCCATTAGAACCACCCAACCAACCACCAAACCAACGGTCTCATTAGAACCAGTTAACCAATCACCAAACCAAAAGTTTCATTAGAACCAACCAAACAACCACCAAACCAATGGTCTCATTAGAACCAGCCAACCAACCACCAAACCAATGGTCTCATTAGAAACAACCAACCAACCACCAAACCAACAGTCTCCTCATACACAACTGGACAAGCTATGTTTCTTCTCCATTGATTAGTGTTCCATTCTGAAGGAGTAACTGTTGACCATGCAGATGATCCAAAATAAACCCCAACACCCTGTTGAGCAATTAGAATAGAGCTGTAGTATGAGTTCTTCATCTTTTGTGTTGTTTCTTATGATCAGTGTGTCAGCATGTGATGTGTGAAAAGAGATTCTTAAAATTAGACGGTGATTTCTGGCCCTACCTTATCAACAGTCACTGTGTGTGTGTCTGTGTGTTTATGTATGTTTGTGTGCGTGTCTGTGTGTCTAGGCTGTTGTTTTACTAAACTTATTTCCTTATTAGTGCTGATCTCTGTTAAACCAACTTAATGGGCTCTAATCTAATCATCTCTCCACAGATAGCTGGACACACACACACGGACACGCACACACCCACACACATGCACGCAAAGACTGCTCTCTGTCTCTGTACTGTTGAATAATACATAGTGAGTCTTGTTGCTCAAAGTCATGTGGAAATCCTACAGCATGTTCTTCATACCATAGACAAGGTTTATAATGATAAATCCTCTGTATATTTACGTGGAAACAGCTTCATAACCCATCTTTGATTAAGCCTTTCAGACCTGTCTTAGGGATTAGAGTAGCTGTGAATTATTAAACAGTGTGGTGGTGCGTGTTTACACTTTCTTGTCGCCAACAGTTTCTCAAGGGCTTTGGAGAAATGGAACAAAGAACCTCTTTCCTCCCATGATTCCTTTGGCTTACAGGGCAACCAGGAAGTGTGTTGTCTTACAGGGCAACCAGGAAGTGTGTTGTTATGTCATGCTCTCTTTTAGGTCAGGCACTGTAAAAATAGAATGCTTTTTTGCCTTTGTTTTGTTCTAGAAGCGCACAGATGGGGTTCCATATTGCACGAGTTCATCTTGTGGAAGAGACTGGCTTTCTGAAGTGTGTCTTTACTATGCAGGGTCACATAATCAACCACAGGAGCATGCCATCATGGTAACCACATTTCAACATTGACAAACCTTATATAAAATATATTGAATTTGTACCTTTAAAACAATGTCAGATTTTCAACGTTATATCCACTTTCAGGAAATAAATAATGGCCCAGCAGAACCTCCAACTGGAGAATTGATCTATCTACAGTTACATTTTGGTCTCACATCCAGGGTGTTGACGAAGCCCAGCCCTGCTTAGCTATGCTAATTGTCTCTAACAATTACCTATGTGCTATCATGAGAATGATTGTTGAGAGATCTCCACTGTTGCTATCGAAGTCTTGCAAAGGGTAGGTTTAAGAGAGCAAATGAAATGTAACCATACTATATCACTCATACAGTATATCATCAATGATGCTATTTAGCACTATACACTGTAGTATACAGGGCTATAGTTTCAATTCAACCCTGAATTCAGCTCAACACAGACAATACAATAGGACTAGAATTTCAAACTCTGTAAGATAATTTAAAATGCAATTACCTTAAGTGATAATGAATTGTGTTTGGTTGTCAACACAACCGAATATCCACATTTGAAGGAGATGTATATTCCGCTTGGATGGTTCCATCTGTACCACTGACTTAGTCTGGCTTTAATTCCAGTTTGTCTACAAATTAATCATTGATTTGTTGGATTCACATCTCCATCTCAGTCAAACATCTATGATAAAGAATAGGACTAAATCAAATCAAACTTTATTTAAAGTGTATTTAGAGTTTGGATTTGATTTGATTTAGTCCTATTCTTTAACAAACTGGAATTAAAGTCAGACTAAGTCAGTGGCACAGATGGAACTCTCCAAGTACACTGGCGACCATTCATTTAGGATTTTGAGCCCCACCTGTTTAGCAAAAATTTAAAATTTAAATTTAAATATTTGCCTGTTTTGCATGTTATTTTGGCATTACATATCAGTTTGTAAAAAAACAATTTCTGCTTTCTGTAGTGGAGGGGCAGCCAGCGAAGATTTTGAAAGACTGATGATGTGGTGTTGGTAATCTTCTCTATTTGTGCCGTGATTGGCTCATTGTTCTGTCACTCATGGGGACACGAAGTCACCGCAAAATCTACCGGAAGAGCTCGGCAGATCAAGCCCCCTTGGGTGCTACAATATTTTTACATTAGAAGTACCTGTCCAAGAAGGATTAAGGTCATTGGCCACAGATAAAATGACTTCAAATCATGTTATATCTACCGTAGCTTTTTTAAGACTGATGATGTCACCATCATACTTTCAAAATCTTAGCTGGCAAGCTAGCTAGCTAGACAAGCAGTCATCATAATGAATCATGACACAATCTACTGGCAAATCCTTTTATATTCTTGTCATATCAAAATAAATTCTAGATAAACACGTATCTGTGCTCAATGGCCATTGGAAATACAGTTGAAGTCGGATGTTTACGTACACCTTAGCCGAATACATTTAAACTCAGTTTTGCACAATTCCTAACATTTTATCATAGTAAAAAATGTCTTAGGTCAGTTAGGATCACCACTTCCTTTTAAGAATGTGAAATGTGAGAATAATAGTTTATATTTATTTCAGCTTTTATTTCTTTCATCACATTCCCAGTGGGTCAGAAGTTTACATACACTCAATTCGTATTTGGTAGCATTGCCTTTAAACTGTTTAACTTGGGTCAAATGTTGCGGGTAGCCTTCCACAAGCATCCCACAATAAGTTGGGTGAATTTTGGCCCATTCCTCCCGACAGAGCTGTTGTATCTGAGTCAGGTTTGTAGGCCTCCTTTCTCACACATGCCTTTTCAGTTCTGCCCACAAATGATCTATAGGATTGAGGTAAGGGCTTTGTGATGGCCACTCGAATACCTTGACTTTGTTGTCCTTAAGCCATTTTGCCACAACTTTGGAAGTGTGCTTTGGGTCATTGTCCATTTGGAAGACCCATTTGCAACCAAGCATTCCTTCCTGACTGATGTCTTGAGATGTCGCTTCAATATATCCACATAATTGTCCCTCCTCATGATGCCATCGATTTTGTCCTCATGATGCCATCGATTTTGTGAAGTGCACCAGTCCCTCCTGCAGCAAAGCACCCCACAACATGATGCTGCCAACCCGTGCTTCACGGTTGGGATGGTGTTCTTCGGCTTGCAAGCCTCCCCCTTTTTCCTCCAAACATAACGATGGTCATTATGGCCAAACAGTTCTATTTTTGTTTCATTAGACCAGAGGCCATTTTTCCGATCTTTGTCCCCATGTGCAAACCATAGTCTGGCTTTTTTATGGCGGTTTTGGAGCAGTGGCTTCTTCCTTGCTGAGCGGCCTTTCAGGTTATGTCAATATAGGACTCATTTTACTGTGGAAATAGATACTTTTGTACCTGTTTCCTCCAGCATCTTCACAAGGTCCTTTGCTGTTGTTCTGGGATTGATTTGCACTTTTCGCACCAAAGTATGTTCATCTCTAGGAGACAGAACGCGTCCCCTTCCTGAGCGGTATGACGGCTGCGTGGTCCCATGGTGTTTATACTTGCGTATGATTGTTTGTACAGATGAACATGGTACCTTCAGGTGTTTGGAAATTGCTCCCAAGGATGAACCAGACTTGTGGAGGTCTACAATTTTTTTTCTGAGGCCTTGGTTGATTTCTTTTGATTTTCTCATGATGTCAAGCAAAGAGGCACTGAGTTTAAAGGTAGGCCTTGAAATACATCCACAGGTACACCTCCAATTGATTCAAATTATATCAATTAGCCTATCAGAAGCTTCTCAAGTCATGACATCATTTTCTAGAATTTTCCAAGCTGTTTAAAGGCACAGTGAACTTCGTGTATGTAAACTTCTGACCCACTGGAATTATGATACAGTGAATTATAAGTGAAATAATCTGCCTGTAAATAATTGTTGGAAAAATTATGTGTCATGCACAAAGTAGATTTCCTAACCCACTTGCCAAAACTATAGTTTGTTAACAAGAAATTTGTGGAGTGGTTGAAAAACAAGTTTTAATGACTGTAACATAAGTGTATGTACATTTCTGACTTCAACTGTATACTGTACATTACACAACAAGTCGGAAATCGCTAAGTCAACAATGAGTGGTTTGGAAGGAATCAGTGGCTGCAAGCATTGCAAAGCAACCACTATTTTGCTTCCCCTGCCTGCTATTCGGTGGAGAGGGTGTGTGGTCCAAGTCTTGGTTTAAGGATTTAAAACATCTGTTTGAAAGGGTCTCTAAACATTTACATGCAACACCATGGGCCAGAAAGGTC
>NC_048580.1:62589627-62604627 GCF_013265735.2 Oncorhynchus mykiss
AACATTTAAATGTCTTGGAATGGTCTAGTCAAAGCCCAGACCTCAATCCAATTGAGAATCTGTGGTATGACTAATAGATTGCTGTACACCAGCAGAACCTATCCAACTTGAAGGAGTTGGAGCAGTTTTGCATTGAAGAATGGGCAAAAATCCCAGTAGATGTATAGTGGGGTGAATAGTTAAATTTTTTGTTTTATTTCTTGTTTGAAGATGCAAAATATTTTTTTGCATCTTCAAAGTGGTAGGCATGTTGTGTAAATTCAATGACACAAACCCCCTCCATGTTGTGTAAATTCAATGACACAAACCCCCCACAAACCTGCTCCATGTTGTGTAAATTCAATGACACAAACCCCCCACAAACCCCCTCCATGTTGTGTAAATTCAATGACACAAACCCCCACAAACCCCCTCCATGTTGTGTAAATTCAATGACAAACCCCCTCCATGTTGTGTAAATTCAATGACACAAACCCCCCACAAACCCCCTCCATGTTGTGTAAATTCAATGACACAAACCCCCTCCATGTTGTGTAAATTCAATGACACAAACCCCCCACAAACCTGCTCCATGTTGTGTAAATTCAATGACACAAACCCCCCACAAACCCCCTCCATGTTGTGTAAATTCTATGACACAAACCCCCACAAACCCCCTCCATGTTGTGTAAATTCAATGACAAACCCCCTCCATGTTGTGTAAATTCAATGACACAAACCCCCCACAAACCCCCTCCATGTTGTGTAAATTCAATGACACAAACCCCCTCCATGTTGTGTAAATTCAATGACACAAACCTCCTCCATGTTGTGTAAATTCAATGACACAAACCCCCCACAAACCCCCTCCATTTTGTGTAAATTCAATGACACAAACCCCGTCCATGTTGTGTAAATTCAATGACACAAAGCCACTCCATGTTGTGTAAATTCAATGACACAAACCCCCTCCATGTTGTGTAAATTCAATGACACAAACCCCCTCCATGTTGTGTAAATTCAATGACACAAACCCCCTCCATGTTGTGAGGCAACAAAATAGGAAAAATGCCAATGTGGTGAATACCTTTGCAAGCCACTGTGTTCTCCTAACATGTAAAAAGGTGGTGTTAACATGTTGCAGTAGCAATGTTTCCACATAAGGAATTGCAAATTCTGTAACGCTATTCTGTAAAAAAGGTCATTTGGCCTACCTGAGTATAATGATTCAAGTGTGTTAAAAATAATGGATTATTTCTGAGCCATCAATTTGGAGTGTTACTGCTGCAGGCGTATGCCATTCTTCTTCCTCATTTGTTCAGTGACCATTGGACAAAGGGGTGGCAGGTAACCTGGTGGGTAGGAGTGTCGGGACAGTAATCAAAAGGTTGCTGGATTGAATCCCTGAGCTGATAAGATAAAAAAAAATCTAGAATTCTACACCTGAGCCAAGGCAGTTCACCCACTGTTCCCCGATGATGTTGATTAAGGCAACTCCCTGCACCTCTCCGATTCAGAGAGGTTGGGTTAAATGCGAAAAACATATTTCAGTTGAATGCATTCAGTTGTACAACTGACTAGGTATGCCCCTTTCCCAAGCTGCAACCTAAGAGGTATGCATCACATGCTCTGCTCACATGTACAGTAATGGTCTGAGCCTAAACAACAACGGAACACAAAGCTTTTACTATCTCATCCTGGAATATACAAGTTTTGAGGTCATCTGCCTTTGGCCTGAAGAGCAGGAACCCAGACTTCATCAATCATGAGGCATCAAAGCCAAAGGAACTGAGTAACATTAAGAAATGCTATAGATGGAAGGAATGTAGGGTAGAAACTTACTAAAAATGATTAGGCAAAACCAAACTCAATCCCTTTTAGACAACTTCCTTGACAAAATATTTCACCGTGACAGTGAAGGTATACATTTGTACTTGGTAGTAGAAAGGCTAAACAGTATACTTGACCTTTTAGCTTCCAAATCAAATCAACACATTTCAAGCAGACACCCTAAGAAAATGAATAACAAATGGTTTGAAGAATGCAAAAACCTAAGAAAGAAACTGAGAAACCTATCCAACCAAAAACATAGAGACCCAGAAAACCTGAGCCTTCACTATGGTGAATCACTAAAACAATACAGAAACACACTACGGAAACAGTAGGAACAGCACATCAGAAATCAGCTCAATGTAATTGAAGAATCCATAGAATCAAACTACTTCTGGGAAAATTTGAAAACTCTAAACAAACAAAAACACAAAGAGTTATCTATCCAAAATGGAGATGTCTGGATAAAACACTTCTCCAAACTTTTTTCTACTGAAAAGCTCAGTGACTTTCAAACGTGGCAACGTCATAGGATGCCACCTTTCCACAAGTCAGTTCGTCAAATTTATGCACTGCTAGAGCTCCCCAGTCAACTGTAAGTGCTGTTATTGTGAAGTGGAAATGTCTAGGAGCCACAACGACCACGCAGCTCTCAGAAGGGGACGGGCGAGTGTGGAAGCACGTCTGTCCTCAGTTGCAACACTCACTACCGAGTTCCAAAATGCCTCTGGAAACTGTCCGTCAGGAACTTCATGAAATGGGTTTCCATGGCCAAGCAGCCGCGCACAAGCCTAAAATCACCATGGGCAATGCCAAGCGTCAACAGTAGTGGTGTAACGCTTGACACAATTGAACTGTGGAGCAGTGGAAATGCATTCTCTGGAGGGATGAATCATGCTGGTAGTCTGACAGACCAATCTGGGTTTGGCGGATGTCAAGAGAACGATACCTGCCCAAATGCATAGTGCCAACTGTAAAGTTATCACTAATGCTCTTGTGGCTGAATGGAAGCAAGTCCCTGCAGCAATGTTCCAACATGTTGTGAAAAGCCTTCCCAGAAGAGTAGAGGCTGTTAAAGCAGCAAAGGGGGGACTAACTCTATATTAATGCCCATGATTTTGGAATGAAATGTTCGATGAGCAGGTGCCCACATACTATACTAATATTGTATATTTCCCATGCCAATAAAGCCCTTTGAATTGAATTGAGAGAGAGACAGAGAGAGAGAGAGACAGCGAGAGAGAGAGAGTGAGCGATAAAGAATGAGAGAGCGCGAGAGAGTGTGAGCGATAAAGAATGAGAGAGAGAGAGAGAGAGAGAGCGATAAAGAATGAGAGAGAGAGAGAGATATATGGGACAGACACCAAACTGAGACTCTGCATGCAGAAATCTGTAAAAAAATATATTCTGTGTACAACGTAAATCACCAAAGAATGCATGCAGAGCAGAAATAGGCCGATACTCGCTAATTTTCAAAATCCAGAAACGAGACGTTAAATTCTACAACCACCTAAAATGAAGTGATTCCCAAACCTTCCATAACAAAGGCATCACCTACAGAGAGATGAACCTGGAGAAGAGCCACCTAAGCAAGCTGGTCCTGGGGCTCTGTTCACAAACACAAACACACCCTACAGAGCCCCAGGAGAGCAATTAGATCCAACCAAATAATGAGAAAACAAAAAGATAATTGCTTGACACATTGGAATGAATTTACAAAAAAAACAGAGCAAACTAGAATGCTATTTAGCCCTAAACAGAGAGTACACAGTGGCAGAATACCTGACCAATGTGACTGACCCAAACTTAAGGAAATCTTTGACTATGTACAGACTCAGTGAGTATAGCCTTGCTATTGAGAAAGGCCGCCGTAAGCAGACATAGCTTTCAAGAAAAGACAGGCTATGTGCACACTGCCCACAAAATGAGGTGGAGACTGAGCTACAACCCATATTTATGTTTATTTATACATTTGTAATGTCTTTATTATTTTTGTGAGTGTAATGTTTACTGTTCATTTTAAATTGTTTATTTAACCTTTGTATATTATCTACTTTACTTGCTTTGGCAATGAGAGTGTCTGTCAGAGAAAGAGAGAGAGAGATAGAGAGAGAGAGAGAGAGAGAGAGATAGAGAGATAGAGAGAGAGAGAGAGAGAGAGAGAGAGAGGGAAAGATCTTGCTTTGGCAATTTTAACATGTTTCCCATGCCAATAAAGCCCTTACATTGAAATTGAATTGAATTGAGAAGGAGTGAGAGATAGAGAGAGAGGAGGGGATTTGTTACAAGATGTGTGACCTGTTGCCTCAAGAAAAGGGCAACCAGTGAACAACAAACACCATTGTAAATACAACCTATAATTATGACTATTTATTAGTCAGTGCTAGAGAGAAAGACCCAAGAGGCTTGCTTTTATTTTGTAGAATGGATATACTGCCCCATCTTCTCTTCTCTGTCATCCCTCTCTCTTTCACATCCTCCTCTCCACTCATTAAAAGTCATTTAGCAAACAATATTATCCAGATCCATTTACAGTAGTGAGTGCATACATTTTCATACTTTTTTCAGTACTAGTCCCCCAAGGGAATCAAACCCACAACCCTGGTGTTGCAAGTGCCATGCTGTACCAGCTGAGCCACGCATCTGCAACTGCCCCGTCACCCCGTAGACTGAGGAAAATAATGAGTCTTTAATTGAAAAAGCTCAAAGGAGCCTCGGTCTCTCTCTCTCTTTCTCTCCCGCTTGGTTATGTTATGTAAGCCAGTCTTGAAGCCAGTCTTTAAGCCGGTCTTTAAGCCAGTCTTTGAGCCAGTCTTTA
This sequence comes from Oncorhynchus mykiss, assembly GCF_013265735.2. Classification (NCBI taxonomy): domain Eukaryota; kingdom Metazoa; phylum Chordata; class Actinopteri; order Salmoniformes; family Salmonidae; genus Oncorhynchus; species Oncorhynchus mykiss. Next base: position 62,594,255 of record NC_048580.1, read on the forward strand.
AGCCAGTCTGCTAGCATCCCTAACATGATTACCACTCAGAAAGAAGAACTTGTCAAGTATTAAATATCTAATGAAGGATAAACCATGATACCAGATCACAACCAGACACAAAGAGAGTGAAATATGGAGGGAGATAGGATGAAAAGAGGGCGAGGGAGACAAAGCGAGTTAAGAAGTCAGGGACGATATAATTATTGCCTCTTTCTATCAAAAAGAACAAAAACCCAATGGGTTATAAGAGAATAATGCATGACCTTCAGTAGTTTCTCTCACTCTCTGGTATTAGTGTCTCACACCTTCAGCACACGTTTTCTATCACCTCTCTCTCTTTGCATCCTCTTTATCTCCCCTCTCTCTTTCTCTCCGATCTGCTACCTCTCTCTCTCTCGCTTCTCTCTCCCCTGCTCTCTCTCCCTCTCTCATTTCTCTTGCTCTACCTCTCTATCTCTCGCTTCTCTCTCCCCTGCTCTCTCTCTCCCTCTCTCATTTCTCTTGCTCTACCTCTCTCTCTCTCGCTTCTCTCTCCCCTGCTCTCTCTCTCCCTCTCTCGTTTCTCTTGCTCTACCTCTCTCTCTCTCGCTTCTCTCTCCCCTGCTCTCTCTCTCCCAATCTCTCTCTCCCCTGCTCTCTCTCTCCCTATCTCTCTCTTGTTTCTCTTTCTCTACTACTCTCTCTCTGCTCTCTCCCCCATTTTTCTATAATTTCTCCCTCTACTGCTCTCTCTCTCTCCCACATCTCTCTCCCGTTTCTCTCTACTACTCTTTCTCTGCTCTCTCTCTCCCTGCTACCAACTTCCTCTCTCTGCTCTCCCCCTCTACCTTTCACCTACAGTATCTCCCTCTCTACCTGTCTCTGCTCTCCTGCTCTCCCTCTCTCTGCTCTCCCTCTCTCTGCTCTCCCCCTCTACCTTTCACCTACAGTATCTCCCTCTCTCCCTCTCTCTGCTCTCTCTGCTCTCCCTCTCTAACCCTCTACCTGTCTCTGCTCTCCTGCTCTCCCTCACTCTGCTCTCCATCTCTAACTCTCTACCTGTCTCTACTCTCCCTCCCCACCTCTCTCTACTCTCCCTCTATCTACTCTCCCTCTATCTACTCTCCCTCTACCTCTATCTACTCTCCCTCTCTACACTCTCCCCCTATCTACTCTCCCTCACTACCTCTATCTACTCTCCCTATCTACTGGCCCCTATCTACTCTCTCCCTCTACTCTCCCTCTACCTCTATCTACTCTCCCCCTATGTACTCTCCCCCTCTACCTCTCTCTACTCTCCCCCTCTACCTCTCTCTACTATCCCTCTACCTCTCTCTACTCTCCCTCACTACCTCTATCTACTCTCCCCCTCTACCTCTCTCTACTCTCCCTCTGCCTCTCTCTACTCTCCCTCACTACCTCTCTCTACTCTCCCTCTGCCTCTCTCTACTCTCCCTCACTACCTCTCTCTACTCTCCCTCTCTCTACTCTCCCTCTCTGCCTCTCTCTACTCTCGCTCACTACCTATCTACTCTCCCCCTCTACCTCTCTCTACTCTCCCTCTGCCTCTCTCTACTCTCCCTCACTACCTCTCTCTACTCTCCCTCTGCCTCTCTCTACTCTCCCTCACTACCTCTCTCTACTCTCCCTCTCTCTACTCTCCCTCTCTGCCTCTCTCTACTCTCCCTCACTACCTCTCTCTGCTCTCCCTCTCTCTGCTCTCCCCCTCTACCTTTCACCTACAGTATCTCCCTCTCTCCCTCTCTCTGCTCTCTCTGCTCTCCCTCTCTAACCCTCTACCTGTCTCTGCTCTCCTGCTCTCCCTCTATCTACTCTCCCTCTATCTACTCTCCCTCTACCTCTATCTACTCTCCCTCTCTACACTCTCCCCCTATCTACTCTCCCTCACTACCTCTATCTACTCTCCCTATCTACTGGCCCCTATCTACTCTCTCCCTCTACTCTCCCTCTACCTCTATCTACTCTCCCCCTATGTACTCTCCCCCTCTACCTCTCTCTACTCTCCCCCTCTACCTCTCTCTACTATCCCTCTACCTCTCTCTACTCTCCCTCACTACCTCTATCTACTCTCCCCCTCTACCTCTCTCTACTCTCCCTCTGCCTCTCTCTACTCTCCCTCACTACCTCTCTCTACTCTCCCTCTGCCTCTCTCTACTCTCCCTCACTACCTCTCTCTACTCTCCCTCTCTCTACTCTCCCTCTCTGCCTCTCTCTACTCTCGCTCACTACCTATCTACTCTCCCCCTCTACCTCTCTCTACTCTCCCTCTGCCTCTCTCTACTCTCCCTCACTACCTCTCTCTACTCTCCCTCTGCCTCTCTCTACTCTCCCTCACTACCTCTCTCTACTCTCCCTCTCTCTACTCTCCCTCTCTGCCTCTCTCTACTCTCCCTCACTACCTCTCTCTACTCTCCCTCACTACCACTATCTACTCTCCCTCTCTGCCACTATCTACTCTCCCTCTCTACCTCTCTCTACTCTCCCTCCCTTCCACACTCTGCTCTCCTCTGTACCTGAGCAACCCACTGTTCCCTTTCCCCTACTTCTGCTTTCTCCTCTCTCATGATCTCTCCCTCCCTTCCACACTCTGCTCTCCTCTGTACCTGAGCAAGGCAGTTAACCCATTGTTCCCTTTCCCCTACTTCTGCTTTCTCCTCTCTCCTGATCTCTCCCTCCCTCAATCTCTCTCCCTTCCACACTCTGCTTTCCTCTCTCCCTCCATCTCTTCCTCTGGCTCTCTGCTCTCTACTGTCCTATGCTGTGAGGTCTGTGGGGTTGAAAACACAGGCCAGCCTGTCTCATTACTGTCACTCAGTCTGAGGGAGGAGGAGACTGGGGGGAGAGAACAGAAAGAGAGAGGGGGGAGGGAGACCAGGAATCTGGTTTCTGTCCATCATAGTCAACTTGTAAGGGAGAGGGGAGGAGAGGAGGAAGGAGGGAGTGGAAAGTGCTATGTCAGTGTATGACCTGGAAACTGTAAATCTATTGGTTATGGGCGAAGAGAGGGAAAGATGGAGAGAGCAGGGTGAGTAGAGAGATGCAAAGAGTGGGAGAAAGAAAGAGTGATTGGTTGAATAGCTGAGGAAAGAGAATAGTAGTTGAGTAGATTGTCTCATGTTGGACTCATTCACTGAGCCCTGTCCAGAAAAGAACAGAAGCCATAACAACGTGTCTACATGTTTTCGTGTTTTAAAACCGGTTTTGGATAAAGCTTCCCAACACCACCCATATAACCAATCTATTTCGTGCTCCTTTCACAGAGGTCATAATACACCAGACTAAACTGGCCTATGTCCAGGGAGGGTTAACCTCCTGCTATGGATCTACAGTACAGGATATACACCTCTTCATGAACACCAGACACACATGATTAACTATTGACCCCACCTTTATTGACACAACACTATAACTAACCTCACAGCGTATGGTTTTATTGACAGGTCGCTCTCAGCTAGAGTGATTTGAAGGGTGATCAGATAGTTATGATGTCATAAATCTTTGGATTATTAAAGGAAGTATATCTGTACTAATAGAACCAAGACCTTTCCTCAGATGACACCTTATTCTGCGCAGAATGTTTGACCAAAGCCCCAAACCAGTGCTCTCGTTGGAGTACTACGTAGAGCCATGACTACATGGAACTCTATTCCACATCAGGAAACTGATGCAGAGGTGGAATCAGATTTAAAAAACAGATAAAATACACCTCATGGAACAGTGAGGACTGTAAAGTAACAAACGTACACACACGAACACATGGATACACACACATGATAACATACACACGTACACACACGAACACATGGATACACACACATGATAACATACACACGTACACACACGAACACATGGATACACACACATGATAACATACACACTCTACACACACGAGCACATGGATACACACACATGATAACATACACACGTACACACACGAACACATGGATACACACACATGATAACATATACAGTGCCTTGCGAAAGTATTCGGCCCCCTTGAACTTTGCGACCTTTTGCCACATTTCAGGCTTCAAACATAAAGATATAAAACTGTATTTTTTTGTGAAGAATCAACAACAAGTGGGACACAATCATGAAGTGGAACGACATTTATTGGATATTTCAAACTTTTTTAACAAATCAAAAACTGAAAAATTGGGCGTGCAAAATTATTCAGCCCCCTTAAGTTAATACTTTGTAGCGCCACCTTTTGCTGCGATTACAGCTGTAAGTCGCTTGGAGTATGTCTCTATCAGTTTTGCACATCGAGAGACTGAAATTTTTTCCCATTCCTCCTTGCAAAACAGCTCGAGCTCAGTGAGGTTGGCTGGAGAGCATTTGTGAACAGCAGTTTTCAGTTCTTTCCACAGATTCTCAATTGGATTCAGGTCTGGACTTTGACTTGGCCATTCTAACACCTGGATATGTTTATTTTTGAACCATTCCATTGTAGATTTTGCTTTATGTTTTGGATCATTGTCTTGTTGGAAGACAAATCTCCGTCCCAGTCTCAGGTCTTTTGCAGACTCCATCAGGTTTTCTTCCAGAATGGTCCTGTATTTGGCTCCATCCATCTTCCCATCAATTTTAACCATCTTCCCTGTCCCTGCTGAAGAAAAGCAGGCCCAAACCATGATGCTGCCACCACCATGTTTGACAGTGGGGATGGTGTGTTCAGCTGTGTTGCTTTTACGCCAAACATAACGTTTTGCATTGTTGCCAAAAAGTTCAATTTTGGTTTCATCTGACCAGAGCACCTTCTTCCACATGTTTGGTGTGTCTCCCAGGTGGCTTGTGGCAAATTTTAAACGACACTTTTTATGGATATCTTTAAGAAATGGCTTTCTTCTTGCCACTCTTCCATAAAGGCCAGATTTGTGCAATATACGACTGATTGTTGTCCTATGGACAGAGTCTCCCACCTCAGCTGTAGATCTCTGCAGTTCATCCAGAGTGATCATGGGCCTCTTGGCTGCATCTCTGATCAGTCTTCTCCTTGTATGAGCTGAAAGTTTAGAGGGACGGCCAGGTCTTGGTAGATTTGCAGTGGTCTGATACTCCTTCCATTTCAATATTATCGCTTGCACAGTGCTCCTTGGGATGTTTAAAGCTTGGGAAATCTTTTTGTATCCAAATCCGGCTTTAAACTTCTTCACAACAGTATCTCGGACCTGCCTGGTGTGTTCCTTGTTCTTCATGATGCTCTCTGCGCTTTTAACGGACCTCTGAGACTATCACAGTGCAGGTGCATTTATACGGAGACTTGATTACACACAGGTGGATTGTATTTATCATCATTAGTCATTTAGGTCAACATTGGATCATTCAGAGATCCTCACTGAACTTCTGGAGAGAGTTTGCTGCACTGAAAGTAAAGGGGCTGAATAATTTTGCACGCCCAATTTTTCAGTTTTTGATTTGTTAAAAAAGTTTGAAATATCCAATAAATGTCGTTCCACTTCATGATTGTGTCCCACTTGTTGTTGATTCTTCACAAAAAAAATACAGTTTTATATCTTTATGTTTGAAGCCTGAAATGTGGCAAAAGGTCGCAAAGTTCAAGGGGGCCGAATACTTTCGCAAGGCACTGTACACGTACACATGGATTTTGCGTTGTAGATATGTGGTAGTGGAGTATGGGGCTGAGGGCACACACTTAGTGTGTTGTGAATTCTGTATTGAATGTATATTAATGTTTTTAAAATGGTATAACTGCCTTAATTTTGCCAGACCCCAGGAAGAGTAGCTGCTGCCATGGCAATGGGGATCCATAATAAATATAAATATATACAGTGCCTTCACTAAATATTCACACCCCTTGACTTTTTCCCAAATGTTCTGTGTTACAACCTGAATTTAAAATGGAAATGTAGATGTTGTGTCACTGGCCTACACGCAATACCCCATAATGTCTCAGTGGAATCATGGGTCTGAAAATTGTACAAATGAATTACAAATGAAAAGCAGAAATATCTTTGTTATGGCAAGCCTAAATATGTTATGTGCAATAATACTGTTTAACTGTTTAGTTTTTTTACTAGAGAGAGCACTGGTTTGGTACCTCATCTCTGTACCCCACACATACAAGTATCTGTGAGGTCCCTCAGTCGAGCAGTGTATTTCAAACACAGATTCAACAACAAAGACCAGGGAGGTTTTCAAATGCCTCACAAAGAAGGGAACCTGTTGGTAGATGGGTAAAACAAAAGAGAAAACAGGCATTGAATATCTCTTTGAGGATGGTGAAGTTATTAATTACACTTTGGATGGTGTATCAATACACCCAGTCACTACAAAGATACAGGCGTCCTTCCTAACTCAGCTGCCGGAGAGGAAGGAAACTGTTTATAGCCTACTACCATGTGCACATTGCTGCGCTTATGTGACGAAATAACCTAATAGTTTATAAACATTTTAAGCTAAACGTTCTGATCTGTTGCGTCAGCCTCATTGTATAAAAAGTATTTTTGATGTTAGTGGTTGTATTCACAACTGTCCCAGACAATGTTTGGAATATTTATTCCTCGCACAGAGTATAATAGGTTGACTTTTGTACTATGGGGGATAGTGGAATGACACATGGTAGTGCTTTTTCTGTTTGTTAGGCCTACTCATCTTGTTGGCTGATGAAAAGTAAATGTGGACAGTTCTTCCAATATCTTCAAAATGCACCTCTGAATTAGATAATGCCGCATGCAGTTGCATCCCCGATGTGTCTGTCTTCACATGTAGCCTGTGAGAAAGACCCGATCATGTGACGGAGAGCAATGTGACTGAGAGGCGCTTCGGATTGCGCAGCACACTCAGGGCCAAGGGCACAACGCAGCACTCCAGGCTGCAAAAGGCATGGATTTTTAAAGGGTGCATTACGGCCACCAAGGGGATGCCGCTGTGAAATTCGAGGCATTATCAAGTGCTTGTCAAATTGTGAATGAGTGACTGATGTAGTGTGTATAGTCTGCGCAAAAAAAACTAAGCAGAGCTCATGCCTTTCAAGCAACTTTTTTCAAATCATCATCAGAGTTGCATCATGCAGCCTCACAATGTATTACAAATCTAAACATATAGCCCAACGTTTGTAGAACATCTACAGTTACATTAATAACTCTAAATGAAGTGTTTAGGAATACCTATTTCTTTGTTAACCGCTCAACACAGAAAAGCTGCATGTGCGCACTCCCTCAAATCATTTGGAGAAAATATATATACAATGCAAATTAATTACTTAAAAATCATACAATGTGATTTTCTGGATTTTTGTTTTAGATTTTGTCTCTCACAGTTGAAGTGTACCTATGATAAAAATGACAGACCTCTACATGCTTTGTAAGTAGTAAAACCTGCAAAATCGGCAGTGTATCAAATACTTGTTCTCCCCACTGTATATTTTTTCAGCTTTGTTCATGTAATGTTCGTCGTTAAGGGTAGACCAAGGCGCAGAGTGATTTGAGTTCATCATATTTTATTGAAATGTGAACCAGCAAAAAAACAATAAACAATACAACGAACGAAAAGCTTCGTCGTGCAAAAATACATGCAACCAAACATATCCCACAACTGAAGGTGGGAAAACAGGCTGCCTAAGTATGATCCCCAATCAGAGACAACGATAGACAGCTGCCTCTGATTGGGAACCATACCAGGTCAACAAAGAAATAGAAAACATAGATATACAAAAACTAGAGTACCCACCCTAGTCACACCCTGACCTAACCAAAATCTAGAGAATAAACAGAGATATTTAAGGTCATGGCATGACAGTTCAATTATTCATACTCTCAAATACTATAAAATAATGCCACGGAATTCTAAGTAAATCTTACCTGATAAATTAACTAGCGTAGCCCACAGCCAGATCATGACCAACATTTTTTATTTAGCCTTTATTTAACCAGGCAAGTCAGTTAAGAACAAATTATTATTTTCAATGACGGCCTAGGAACAGCGGGTTAACTGCCTTGTTCAGGGGCAGAACAACAGATTTTTACCTTGTCAGCTCGGGGATTCAATCTTGCAACCTTTCGGTTACTAGTGCAACGCTCTAAACACTAGGCTACCTGCCACCCCTAACATAAGGACAACTCAGAGGATGCTATTCTGTTCTTCTGAAATAAACTACATTTTCTTCATATCATGCTTCTTCAGACCTGTGTAAAATAAATAATGAATTTATTCTGAAGGTGTATGCTATATTTCATGGATTTATTAGACTTTTTAAAATGGCTTGTAGGCGTGGAAGCCAGGAGATGCTAAATGTGTTTATGTTAATTAACAGTCAATTACCGTGAAACAGTTATTTGCTTGACAATCACCGGCTGACGAAATGTTGTGACCGCTAGCTGTAACACAACAAAATGTGGAATAGGTGAAGGGGTATGAATACTTTCTGAAGGTACTGTATGTACATATTTGATTAGATTGGAGCCAGGCCAGCTCTACCCTCTTGACCTTCTCAGTAATTGATGTGGTATTCAGTGCTGCCGTCCTTCTCAATAATTACAGAAGGACTTGATCACCTGGAGGAGGGAGGGAGGGAGGGAGGAGAGAGGATGAGAAGGGAGGACAGGGAGGGAGGGAGGAGAGAGGATGAGAGGGGAGGAAGGGAGGGAGGGAGGAGAGAGGATGAGAGGGCAGGACAGGGAGGGAGGGAGGAGAGAGGATGAGAGGGGAGGGAGGGATGGATGGAGGAGAGAGGATGAGAGGGGAGGACAGGGAGGGATGGAGGAGAGAGGATGAGAGGGGAGGACAGGGAGGGATGGAGGAGAGAGGATGAGAGGGGAGGACAGGGAGTGAGGGAGGAGAGAGGATGAGAGGGGAGGAAGGGAGGGAGGGAGGAGAGAGTATGAGAGGGCAGGACAGGGAGGGAGGGAGGAGAGAGGATGAGAGGGCAGGACAGGGAGGGAGGGAGGAGAGAGGATGAGAGGGGAGGACAGGGAGGGAGGGAGGAGAGAGGATGGGAGGGAGGGATGGAGGAGAGAGGATGAGAGGGGAGCACAGGGAGGGATGGAGGAGAGAGGATGAGAGGGGAGGACAGGGAGGGAGGGAGGAGAGAGGATGAGAGGGGAAGGAGGAGAGAGGATGAGAGGGGAGGACATGGAGGGAGGGAGGAGAGAGGATGAGAGGCGAGGACAGGGAGGGAGGGAGGAGAGAGGATGAGAGGGGAGGACAGAGAGGGAGGGAGGAGAGAGGATGAGAGGGGAGGACAGAGAGGGAGGGAGGAGAGAGGATGAGAGGGGAGGACAGAGAGGGAGGGAGGAGAGAGGATGGGAGGGAGGGAGGGAGGGAGGGAGGGAGGGAGGGAGGGAGGGAGGGAGGGAGGGAGGGAGGGAGGGAGGGAGGGAGGGAGGGAGGGAGGGAGGGAGGGAGGGAGGGAGGGGAGAAAAGGAGAAGAGAGGAGAGGAAAAACGAACGCATGAATAGAGGGAGAGGGCACAGTAAGGAAGAGAGAACAGAGGAAAGGTAAAGATCTGTCACTTGGATTACAGTCTTCTATCCAGAGAAGGTGATTTGGGTGACCTTTGATGTCCACTGCAGAGCATAGACACATGTATCATTGGCGAATGGTGAGAGAGTCAAGTGAGAGAGTCAAGGGCAAAGCCCAGAGAGGGGAAAAAGATACAGAGACAAACCTTTTTCCAGGTCAAAGTATCTGGAGTGTATTGTAGAGCGACCCCATCTCCCCCTATCCATGCACCATATCACGGAGAAAGGTTCTGGACTCTCCAAGGTATTCCCCTTTTCAAAAGGCAATTAGCTCCTACGTATTGTACTCTGGAAGGTCGTTCCAATCCAAATCCCACGGTAGACTACCCTAGCACTTTTGGACATGACTAATTTGCCCCAAAAAAGGACATTCTAATTTGGTCCATGAGTAGGTATGCTATGTAGGGACTTTTTCAAAAACTTTCCACTGGCTTTTAAACCTTGTCTGTATGCATCACCAAGTCTGATGATTTGACTGAACCGAGACATTTTCAACACCATACTGTAGACACTAAAGTCTACATGTACATTTCAGCTCCCTGAACTTGGATAGCAATTTCCCCCCAAAGCCCCTTCTTTCAATACCAAGGTAAAGTTCCTATTTAAAGTGAAACATTATCATTCATATGGTGAACATTTCTGGAGAAAAACCCTCCACTACCACATTTCTGGAGAAAAACCCCTCCACTACCACATTTCTGGAGAAAAACCCTCCACTACCACATTTCTGGAGAAAAAGCCTCCACTACCACATTTCTGGAGAAAAACCCTCCACTACCACATTTCTGGAGAAAAACCCCTCCACTACCACATTTCTGGAGAAAAACCCTCCACTACCACATTTCTGGAGAAAAACCCTCCACTACCACATTTCTGGAGAAAAACCCTCCACTACCACA